>NC_064615.1:830185831-830488862 GCF_023898315.1 Schistocerca nitens
CCCGTCCAGTGCTCCGAATGTGGGACTGTTCTGGAAACTTTTAACAATGAAGAGTGATCATGCCAAGTTTTCAATTGCAGGCCACATGTTCCATGGTTGTACATTATGTACCTTTAATGCAATGGTTTCCGTTGTTTTCTGCATCCTCACGCCATTGATCATTGCTGATTCTTCCGCCTTTACGGGCAGTTTCCCATCGCAAGGGCAAGAGAGTGCCATGAACTTCGGTCCGCTCCTCCGCTCCTTTTGACAAGGCTGTTGCCAGAGTGAGGGTGACTTCTTATGTCGGAAGTCTTCTTCCGGTATTGCTGTATACTTTATTGAAAATTTAAGCGGTGGCGGTGTTCGAACCCGAGACTCATACATTTTGATTGCTGATCAATGACGTTACCCATACAACATGCGTTCACTTGTCTTGAATTCTGCTAGAAAAATATGTCGGAAATGGCACTCCATTTTGTAGCGTCTACAGCTCCACTCACTATCTCTAAATAACAAAAATGACGACAATATGTAATCTCAAACAGCGACAGTATATTTCAAAGAAAATGACAATTGTTGAATAAACCCACAGCAACCGGAATATCAATATCAAAACAAAAAAATGCTACGAACTCATGCACCAACACAATATAAAAGATCAGTGTAAAAAGCAACCAGTCAGAACGCTACTTGTGTAAGAAACAATGGTATATGCCACTTCAGTAAGAGGCTTGAATGTGGCCATACGGAGTGGGATGAAGAACGAGGAAACTACGACGCAGTTTCTAAGGGGGTCTCCAACAGTCGCAGTTACGAGAACTAGTTATCTGCGCGACTCCAGCTAAAGCCGTCGTCACACTGGACGAGTCAGCCAATGCTGAAGTGGAGCGGACAGGAGAACCAACGACACGAGACACAGCGCTGTCTGCCCACGGGACGAGATCGTTCACCTTCTTCTGCGCTCGCAGCATACTCCAGTGGCAGTTACCGGCGTTACTTGACTCGCAAACCACACGATTTGTTTACGAAAACTGACAAAATTTCTACTTTAGCTTGATTAAAACGGGCATTTCATCCCTGTCTATGTACTACTCATGTTGTTTATAGTAGCCTATATGTATAAATAAAAGCTTCAATATTCACGGACATGTAATGAGACGAAAGGGAAAGATACATGTTCATTTAACAAAGACATCAGCTTATAAAAGTTCACAAAATCTAACAAACTCATTTCTGCGAAAGAGAGCACTTATACTTAAATAATATCATCTATTACAGAATTATTTCTATTCATTTATTACGAATGTTCCATAACCTTCAAGAAAAAGCGAAGGTGAAATAAATAATAAATAAAACAATCAGGAGGCAGTGGAACACGACCACCTATTTTGTAATGTGGTATCCCTTTCAACTACGTTACGTTGTTATTTGATATTGTCAAATCGGAAGATAGGTAGATCTAATAAGTTAAAATGTGTGGATAAAAATCGCTAAAATTCCCTTACTGAGAATTATTTTCAGCTCATTGACAACTCGTCTTCAAATAGATAAAAATTATTATTTAATTCATTGTTTATCGACCACCAGGTATCGTCATAATTTGTTTAGCTGATACACACTGAATTAAATAATAACTTCTATTGATCCGAAGATGGATCGTCAGTGAGTTGAAACTAGCAATCAATAAAGGAATTTCAGCGATCTTGAGATACTATTTGAACCTATATAGTTCACCTACACAACACTGAAATCAGCGACCTTCAGTTTTATTCAATGACTTTCTGAGGGGTTTAATGACCAACATGTTACTAATAGGCATTTAAATGTAACTGATACTATCAAAAGTCACACGTTTGTGATGAATGTTCAATATACCGTTGCCTTAAAACGGCATACTCTCATAACACAAAAATGACTAAATACGAAAATTCCTTAACCACCGCCGGCCGCGGTGGTCTCGCGGTTCTAGGCGCTCAGTCCGGAACCGCGCGACTGCTACGGTCGCAGGTTCGAATCCTGCCTCGGGCATGGGTGTGTGTGATGTCCTTAGGTTAGTTAGGTTTAAGTAGTTCTAAGTTCTAGGGGACTGATGACCACAGATGTTAAGTCCCATAGTGCTCAGAGCCATTTGAACCATTTTGAACCTTAACCACCACTGTGACATTTCCAGCCATTTTATTACAAGAAAGCATGCTAAAAGCGACGCGCTCTCGAAAGATTCAATGTTCTGATGCTTAGAATCAGAATATATTCATAAGGTGTAAATTATAAAACGGACCAAATATGGGTTTCAACTGAACACGACGAGTTAAATATGGCGTCTTGGTCTTGCAAGTTCTTTACGTGCTGTAGAGGGGGTTTTTTGCTTCTTACTTGTTCTACATTACGTGGCACGTTACTAAAAAAACGCAAAACGTACTTCGCGTTGCACGTACGTCACAAAACTCGTAAAATGTCATGTCAGCGTGAGCTAACTCGTCCTGCAAGACGACGGTTTGAGATTACACTTCGTCCTAGCATCACCTGTGGTAATAATGACCAGGTACATGTTAGTCTCGAAGGTAATGATAGCTGCCGTATGCAAAACAGCATAGAAAAGTACGTCGCCGTCATGTTTATAACTATCCCAGAAAAATCAAAGGCTTCAGCTTCGGTAGGTCTTTCAATTGATAGGTCACAGCTATACAGCGATGACACCTAATTCCATTCCAGTATCTTACGATTTGTGCTGAATCAAATGATTTAGCATCAGATGTGTGGGACTTTGTGGATAAATCTCTTTATGACGACGCTGAATGGACACTTTGATGAGAACAACACGAGATGGTAGGGTTCGATTCCCGGCGTTAGTACAAATTTTCACTCGCCGTTTCAGTCAAGATACATAAAATCACTTCTGACTAATCTGACTCGCCGAACGCAGGGCCAAGAAGACATTGTGACAAAGTGACCAACACTGTCTCACACCTGTGAGTAGTAAAGTGAGAGATGGATCTAAACTACTTCGACTCTGTTTACTGCCTTGTTTTTTATGAGTAGTTAACTCTGCCACTCTAATTTTCTTACTGCCTAGAACATGAATTCACTTGAATCTTTTTTTCGGTGTAAGAGAGAATATTTAGCATCTCTGGTCTAATATTAAATTAACATCACTCCTGAAAAGCTGAGCCATCTTTCAGTGCTGTTAAACTAACATATCGTTCCAAACGACATTGAGAGCGCATTGTTTGGCGTTTTTCCCTACACACAAATTAGAAATGATTCAAATGGCTCTGAGCACTTTGGGACTTAACTTCTGAGGTCATCAGTCCCCTAGACTTAGAACTACTTAAGCCTAATTAACCTAAGGACGTCACACACATCCATGCCCGATGAGGATTCGGACCTGCGACCCTAGCGGTCGCGCGGTTCCAGACTGTAGCGCCTATCCAGCAAGCCATAAATTAGAGTTCGGGTATTAGTAAACTTCAGTGAGAGTTAAAAGTGTTTCCAAGACTCTTTGCTACGCTTCAGTCTCTCTCTTTCTCTCTCTCTCTCTCTCTCTCTCTTTCCCTATCCCACGCTCACACACACACCCTCACACAGAGGAGATTTAGTTTCGTTTTTATTACAATCTTTTTACATTGAGAATGTAGGTAAACATTCTTACAACGAATACGCAAGGATTTTCTTGTGTAGGTAATTAACTGTGCGTCAGACAAATTTTGGTACGTAGTATTGACACACATTTCGTCAAACACAATATGTTTCCCAGAATCTATTTACGTGTGTTGAGTAATATGTCAGCTGTAACATTGAATTTAAAACTTTCTTATACACTGTCCATTCACATTAAGGTGACCACCCGTCAATAGCCTGTATAACCATCTTTTGCAGAGGGTACCTCTGCGAGGCGTGCAAGAAGAGAGTTCTGGAAGTTACCGTCAGGGATACAGAGCCGATTTCAGTTTCGTGGCCACTTGCACTAGGTTCCTCAGTTGAGCATGCATGGCGCGAACAGTCCGACACAGGCGGTCACGCCAGCTCTGGACTGGGTTTAAATACGAGAAGTTTGGTGGCCAGGGAGTTCGGTGAACTCATCCTGGTGTTGTTTGAACGAGAGTTCAGCGACGTGTTACATTGCCGTGCCGAGGAAAGACAGACAAGGTCCCCAAGAATAGATGCATAGTTGTATCGATACATTGTGCCTTCTACAATGACGAAATAACCCGTCGAATGCCACGGAAACATTCCCCACGCCATAACGCTACCTCATCCGGCCTGGATCTACCCGACTTCGTCGCAGGAAGTTTGCTTTCAGACGTTTCACGCCTTACACTCCAACGGCCACCTGCCATCTGGAAAGGGCACCTGTCGGCACTAGTGGACGTCTAGTTTCGACATTTTCTTGCAACGTTCAGCCTTCGTCGCCGACGAACAGCAGTTAGCATGGGTGTGTGAACCGGGCGCCTGGTGTGGAGGCCTGCACGCTGCAACACTCGCTGAACGATCGTTGAGACGAAGATACTGTTGGTAGCTCTTGGTTCATATGGGCAGTCAGTTGCTCAACAGTTGCACGACTATTCGCCAGTACGTATCTCCGCAGTCCTTTCGGAATCTCTTTCACCCATGGCCCGAAAGCCATGGATGATGTCCTTTTGGACATCAGATAAATCGCTCCGTCTCCGCATACGACAACGATTACACTGCTTCCCGCGTCCCCCCAGCACGCTCTGTATACTCTCCACAGCCGTCTGCGAGCGGTTATTGTACATTCATGCAGCTCCACTACTGTAGCAAAGATTTTGATTAAAATGACAACACCAGTTGTTCCTTCCTTTTTATTTTGAAAACCACTCAGGTTTCGGTCCATACATCCATCATCAAGCGATATATGTCGACGTCCTGAAAGAACACAGTACGATCCATATCGTTTGTAAGGGAGGTATCGTCCTACTTCAGTAGTAATGTGAATAATGTTGCTCATTCCCATACAAAAAAATAATTTTTTTTCTGTTTCTGTGGTTTGGGAAACTGCATTAAGAATTTACCCAGTACGGTGAGATAGATCATTGTCTACTTAGAAAAAGCTTCTAATGTGCTTGTATAGACTCAGGCTTTTTTGATTGAAGTAAATGGAATAGAGTAATGAATGTTGTTCACATAAAGCTTACTTTGAGCTATTCATCTGGTCCTAGTAGCTATAATTATTTTCTGCAGAAGATATTTGAAACAAGTATTTCCCTTACATACCCCATAATCAACTGATACACGTGTTTTACAGCATTTCGAGATCGGAGTCTCTGTTGTTGTTGAGGTCTTCAGTCCAGAGACTGGTTTGATGCAGCTCTCCATGCTACCCTATACTGTGCAAGCTGCTTCATCTCCCAGTACGTACTGCAGCCTACATCCTTCTGAATCTGCTTGGTGTATTCATCTCTTGGTCTCCCTCTACGATTTTTACCCTCCAATACTAAACTGGTGATCCTTGATGCCTCAGAACATGTCGTACCAACCGATCCCTTCTTCTAGTCAAGTTGTGCCACAAACTCCTCTTCTCCCCAATTCTATCCAATACCTCCTCATTAGTTATGTGATCTACCCATCTAATCTTTAGCATTCATCATTCTTCTGTAGCACCACATTTCGAAAGCTTCTATTCTATTCTTGTCCAAACTACTTATCGTCCATGTTTCACCTCCTTATTTACTTTTATGACAATAACATCGTTTCCCTCTGTACCGATGAAAACTGCTCTTAACGTTATTTAAGAGCTTTGCATAGTTAAAGAACGATGGATTTTCTGTTATGACATTTCCTAGCTATGGCTGCAGTAATACACTTTACTCTCTAATACTCTCGTTACCGATGGGACTTTCCTTCCTTACATAACTTTAAAACACTTTGATATAATTTTGAAAAAAAGTTATATAATTTTGAACAATTCTACTCTTGAAAATCTTTGCCGTCAACTACACTGTTATTTCAAGCAGTTATCGAATTTTCCCCTCTGCGCGTTTCGCTTACATATTTTTGACTGGGACTACAGTATTCTCGTTACGAATGAAAATTACTTCGAGAATGTTTCCATCACTACTCAGATTCCTTACCCCTCACACCCTCCCATATAACAGCCATGATTATCAGTAGGTTTGCTTTGGTTGAAAGATGAATGCTAGAATAGGAAACCGTCTACAAAATATATAGAAAAAAAACCGTTTTGTCGCATTCTGAATTCAATCTGAAAATAAAAATAACGAGTCTAACGAAATACCGAGAACTAAAACAGCAGAGTATGTCTAGTCAGTCTTTCCTTTTATTTCTGTCAAATCATGAGTCTTCAGAAGGTTTTAAAAGCTGTTCTCCAACTGTTCCCATCGTGTGCAAATATTAACGTAACTATTACGCAATAAAATCTGCGGTCAGTTTACATTTTTTCTCGGCGTGCTTCTGCTATAAAGAGCAGTCAAATGAAAACTGAACACCCACCACAACGGGACCACTGAATGGTTCCATTCAAAAGTAATCACTACACGCGTTAAGACACTTATCCTGTTTCGCAGAACGCGGTCTGCCGCTGACGGATCCGAAACCGCACCCATTCTTGCACTTCCTGATCCGACTGAAACCGAGGCCCACACATGTCCTTCTGGTCGCCAAAGATGTGGAAATCACACAGTGGACGATCCGGGCTGTACTGAGGACGTTGCAGTATTTCCCAACCTAATCGCTGAAGGGTAGTCGAAGGCTACGATTGGCCTTGTGGTGGTGTGGGGGGGGGGGGGGTCGTCGTAATCGTGCAACGGGGTGACTCCGTCCGACAGCGTTCCTGAGCGGTTTGACTTTATGTCGTGTCACGGTTTCTGCAAAGTATCTTCATAGCGTTACACATTGACTGTGATTCAGCGCATGAGCATCTCGACGAGCAGAGCACCCCTGCAATCAAAGAAGCAGATCATCTTGTCTACTCAAACTTACAGGAACATCTCTGAATTTCTTTGGCTGGGGAGATATGGTTGTTGGTTTTGTGTTCGCCCTCTGGCTCGAGATGGTGGCATGACAACTCCTCCCAGCGACAGACTATTACTGGATACGAATTAAACAGAAGTACACCTTCAGTCCAATTTTTCACTCTTCATTAAACTACTAATTTCGATATTACATTACATCGTCATCAAGCCCCTTGACGGAAGTGTATTGGATAAAATCCAGTTGCGTGTAATCATTGCAGGAGTCACAATAAGTTACCCAGTGTCTGCTAATCTCTGGTATAAATGACATGATCACATCTTATTGTGGGTCCTATAACGACTACATGCAACTCTATTTTATCTCTGCAAAGATGTTGCGAGAAGGTCCATAGAGGCCAAAGACAGACTCACAAGGAACGAGCCGCCAGCGTACCTTCGGCCGCCAGTATTTAGAACGCTGCTGCGGATTGGAGGGCCCAGTCAGTCAGTCAGTCAACCAGTGAGTCAAAGTGTCGAGTCACCAGTCGCAGCCCAGCGGGAGTCGCAGTCGCAGTTAGTTCAGCCTCTAGCTCAGAGTGGGTCACCACCTAGCGATCAGAGTAGTGTGCGTAGTGGGACTTGTACTTCACCAGTTGTGAGACTAACGTGGACTATTACGGAGAGCTCGTACAACAACACCTGGACTGTCATAAATAACCTCTTGTTCTTATGAATGAAGAACCGAGTTAATACATGCGTGAAGTTGTGTTATGGAAAGAGGATAGATACCAGCCACCAAACAACTCCTTGCCTCCCATGGTACAGCTCTGTAGGGACAACCAGACGACACAAAATTACCCATTCTACTTCTGTTCAAGTGGATCAAATGGCACTGAGCACTATAGAACTTAACTTCTGAGGTCATCAGTCCCCTAGAACTTAGAACTACAAAAACCTAACTAACCTAAGGACATCACACACATCCATGCCCGAGGCAGGATTCGAACCTGCGACCGTAGCGGTCGCGCGGTTCTAGACTGTAGCGCCTAGAACTGCTGGGCCAACCCGGCCGGCCTCTACTTCTGTCAAGGGGCCGGCCTGATGACACCATGTAATGCAACATCGAAAACAGTTACTTAATAAATTTACTGATGAAGCTATACCGCTGTTTTCTTCACATTGACAAGCTGACGTCCCGATCACCATCTTCTACAAATCTGGATAGGATAGTGGATATCGTCGACATCCTCCCACCAACCCATCCCCCCCTCTGAAACGTAACTCATAAACCAATATCACAGGCTATTATTTCTAGCACTTTCTAATTTCGTAATTTGTCTCTTCACCTTTCTACGTTTTTCAATGGGTACACATTTCATGTATCTCCTGGCTTATTGTAGAGTTCTGATAGCCACGGTTCACTTCCATAGAATACTGTATCCCAGCGTAGATCATCAGAAATTCTTCCTCAGTTCCGTATCAATATCTTATATCTGAAGAGCTATTTATAGACAGAAGTTTCGTTCTCCTGTGTCAATCTACTGATGTCTTCCTTGCTTCAATCGTCCGGTGTAATCCTGCCTCTTAGTTCTTTCTCTTATTCCACTACAATGCCGTTATCAATAAGGATGTTATTCAAATTGTTATTCATCTTTCAACAACACTTCATAACCTTCTTTCTTGTTCCGTTTATCTTACTTGCATACGGCCAGAAACGCTACATCGTTTACGAACCTTTCCATTCATACACCTAAGCTGCGTCTTGCACTTTGATCCATATCCCGGATTTTTCTTTTATTTCACTCACTGCTTCTTTGACGTACAACTGAGCATACTACAGGTCAGTTAAATGAAAATTTGAAGCAAACTCATTTCAAATCAGCATTTAATACCATGCTTTTGAGTGGGAATTTAGCCCTCCAACGAAAGTGGCTTCACACAAATTCCCGTTTCAACAAGGCAATGAAAAAATTGCACAATTTTTTTGCATCATGAATCCAGGATGTCTAAAATAATTAACGAGCAAACATTACGCGAGTGGCTTCAATACGCGCAGTCTGGAGCATTCACTAAGCAGGGTGTTACTTTACAAATTCAACCCTGCACGGCTACTAAATGGCTTCAGGAGTGATACCGAACGCCCGGGCCAATCAGCGGTGACGTGATACCGCCGTCGCATATAGCAGTATCGATATACGGCTCGCTATTGACCTTGCCTCTAATGAGCCGCTAATCCGCTAATGAGCGTCAGCGGTTTGGTTGTCTATGAGGGCAGACACTCCGTTAGCGGCACAGGAAGCACGCAAATTGAAACGGAAAGCGAACTCGTCACATTATTATCACACTGGACCGTACTAATTCAGCATCAGAATTTCGTGGAAAGACTGAAACACTGTTACTGTGAAATAACAGAACTGTCACTCATAATACTCCACTGTAATTACAGTGAGTTACACATAAACAGGGATTTAGTACGAATCGAAATGACATCAAAAGTAGCAATATGATGGATTATTACAGTTACCAATGAGCAGTATAAAGATAGAAACGATGACCAAGGATTACGTAAAAACTGTTGGGGCATGTGTAAAAATAACAAAAAAGGGTGGAACCAAATTTGGAACCTAGGATTCTCAGTTTAAATGTTAAATATGGTGGACTTTAATCTTTCTTGCTGGTTAAGAAAAATGCATACTTACTTGGATAGGTTCACGTCGCTAAAAAATAAAAAATAAAAGAAAAAGCAAAGGAACATCTACCAGAAATGATGCATAGGCTACTCAAGTACTTTTGTCATTCAATGAGCTACGGGAGGAAGATCTTTGTTGTCTGAAAAACAGTTCATTTAGCGACTACAGATGGTCATTCTGCTTAATATGTAATTCGATGTTAAATACATATTGACGCTGTGATAAACCTTTTGCATTTCCTTTATGTTTTCGTCTTCTTTAAAGGCAAAGAGAGAAGATGAAGCGGTAGCACATCATAGAGCCTATGCCTACCGTCATGTATTTTTTGACTTTCAGTTGTTAAAAAACAGAGGATTTTTTCTGGTACCAGTAGGAGGAAGGAAGGATTCACGCTCAGCTAGTTAACGAGTGAGAAGCACGCCATTTTTAGCGAGTAATTATCGACCGCCATTTTGGGGTCGCTATGAATAAGTGAGGAGTATGTATTTCATATGTGCATCGTTTAGAAAAATACAGTATTGTTTTATGAACAGAAAGGTCGTGTGAGTTGTTATTTCAAATAGTACGATAATTACAAAAACTGAAGCCCACCTGTGTACTTTGGAAAATTACGAAGATCCGATAAGCTTAATGGGAACACGGTCAAGACTTCAAAGGTGAACAAGGCGACCAAACGTATCATTATAAAGAATGGCAAGCACAAATCTACAGCGGAGAAAGAAATTACTTCGCCCTGCAAAATAATATGAACTAATACGAACTTATTTCCAGGCATAGCTCAGCTTATTGTGCTTGTCATTCATGCCGAAAAATTAATCTCATTAATTCAATAAATTTTTAAAAAGCCACGCATTTCAACATTTTATTATCATCTATTCCATTATTTTATTATATTATAAAGTGGCGACAGGTGACAGGCAGGATACGTTGTGGGCAAAACTGTGAGTACTAGTATTGTTAGGAAAATTAATATACATGTATGTTAACAATTTCTTTATGTTCCATGTACGCTGATGATGTGACGGAGACGGTGATGTGATACTGAAGAAATACTATCAAAAGGAAATAACAATAAATTAGAAGGAAGAAGGCGACAATACCAAGAGCACACAACAAAGCACAATAGAGGAAGTACCATTTACAAGACAACAATCAGGTAGGACCGCGCAATGCATATAGAGAACGCGTTTCCAGTAGACCTATTAGAAAATCCATCCACCTATTTCCTAAAAATCCAGAACCGAAAGCTTCAGAGATTAACGCTATTGTAGTCAAGTAGAGATGATGACATTTCTTTATTAGTACGGAAAATATATTGATTGAAGAACAGTTGAGACTACAATTACATACAACTGCATATGCATATGCATGAGAAGTAGCGTGGAAGTAAAATCTTAAAGAAGAAAATTTTTATTTTGATAACTGCAGTGGTGTAAGGATTTCTATAATGGAGGGTCAAAACAATAAGGAAATGTCATTCGAAAATCAGAATGCCAATGTAGTGGATGTTCATTTGCAAAATGCAACAATGAGTGGTTTGGAACCGTTAACGGTGATTATTTGGAGGCTGGGCGCGGCATGCCATTGTTGCATTCGACGCCCGTGAATACAGAAAATTTAATTACAAGCAATACGTTAATTACAGTAGACGTAACTAACGGCACCTCGAGGCAAGAGAATATTTTAAATGAGAGCAGTACGCGTAGTACGGACGCAGATGCTGACAGGCGTAGGCCGGAAGTGAATACGGAAGATATGCAAGCCTTATTTCGAGCCTTAACAGAAACCATACAAACAAGCATGAATGCAATGAAAGCAGACATAAATTCAAAAATGTCGGCTTTAGAGACTAAAATGTCAAGTTTACAAACGATACAAGCAGACATGACTAATACGAAAGCAGACATGACCACAGTAAAGTTCGAGATCGGGAAGGTTAATACAAACATGACACACATTTCAAACGAGGTAAAAAATTTGCGCACAGAACTCAACAGTCTGGACACGAAGTTCACACAGAAGATTTCACAAATCTCCACGGAGGTGGATAGGAAAATTAATGAACAAGTACAAATTTCGGTTCACGATATGGGTGAGAAATTAAAAGACATAAAGGGCGAAAAATTTGAAACACTAACTCACACGTATCGAGAGGAGCTATCCGGAACTAGAGAAACCCAAGAGAATTTAAAGGCAATGCAAAAGAATACGCAGGTCAACTTAGACAATGTACAATCAGAAGTAGCGAACCTACATTCTTTCTGTGACGACCTGCCAGAAAATGTAGAAAAAATCACATTGGAGGTAGGATTACTCAAGTTAGAACACAAGAGGATCAACTCAGACATTGTGCAGCTTTATGAATCGGTAAAGAGCAATGCAAAGGACGAAAATACAACGTTCGCAGAAAAATGCGCACGAGAACAGCGTACCTATGTGGAAGCGGTAAAGGAAGTAATGGGGGACAAGGAAGAAGAGATCTTAAAACGCGTAGGACATGATATCAGACAGTTACAACAACGGTTAAGAGACGAAATAATTAACATACAAAGTAAGGTAATATCTTCGCCTGGGGCGGTAATCGGAGCGATAAACAGCCATCCGCCAGTGGGAGAAATAAGTGGCGCGGACAACAATGCCCAACCCACGCCGCGCGACCGCATGTCGACGCGCGACGCGAGCAGCGGGCAAAACTTTGCTGAAACAAACTTACCATCACCGCAGGGAAATGCTGTTCCGCCGTGCTGGACAGCGTTGTTAATGGATGAGAGCTTAATAAAACATCGACAGTTTCCCGTATTCTCAAATGAGGAAAAGCGAACGCACCCGGTAGTGTTTGTCCCAGCCTTTAGAAATGTACTGCCCAGGACTTGGACAGAAGCTCAAAAGATTAAATATGTAGTAGGACACACCGAGGGTGATGCCCTTTTGTGGGCTACGGAGATGTCAGAACTTTGCGAGACATATGATCAGTTTGAGAATGCATTTTTAGATAAATACTGGTCAACAGCTATCCAGGAGAGGTTAAGACGAGAGGTATTTAACCCAGTACCATATAATTCAAAATTCGGGGGGCTAAGAAGTTATTCTGAAAAATACCTTAACAAGACCCGTTACTGGAATAATCCGATATCTCATGTCGATTTACTGAAAATCTTAAAGAACAAGTTACCTGCAAATGTTAGGGAAAAATTAATAACTGTTCCCGAATATGATCTCGCGTATTTTCTTTCAGTGCTCGACTCAATAGATCTGATTCATAAGGATGGGCAAGCCACGCCTAGTTATCGTAACTGTAATGGGCACAACCTAAACGGGAAGATCTACGGTAACGGCAATTGCTTTGGAAATTATAACGGTCGTGTGCGTATGAATGAATGGCATCCGTATGCACCGCCGCGCCACAACTGAAATCCGTACAATCGGTCTACCCATCAGCCACAGGGTGACCGAGGGTATGAAACTAAATATCAGCCCCATAGGTACGGTAATGGCTGAGACAATAGAAATTCGAGGGAAAACTTCGACAATAGGCGACAAGGAAATGCAAATTATCAGGAACGGAATATGCAACACAGGGATCCGAGAGATTACAGGCAGCCAGTACAGCCAAATCAAAACAACCGGGACACGAACTGGCGAGCACGCGAACATACGGTAAACATAGTAGAAGTGACGGCAGAAAATGAAACAATACCTTTACCGGCCCCAGGAAATAATAATCGAGCGTGACTAGAGGAAGAAGGTAATGAACTGCCAGTGTGCCACAGTACTAATATGAGCGACTTAAACACTAAAACGAACAGGAACGGAAAGGAGGAAGCAGACACTGAAACAAACCTACACATACAGCATAACCGGAATCTATTTTTAAGGTATGATAAGGACGCAGAAATGAAAGAAGACTTGTTTATCGAAGAGAAAGAAACAACACGCAAGGTAAGTGAAATTATTCAAGCCACAATAAAGGTAAAGGTGTGAAACATAGATGTTCTAGTTGTTTTGGATACTGGCGCGTCGA
This sequence comes from Schistocerca nitens, assembly GCF_023898315.1. Classification (NCBI taxonomy): domain Eukaryota; kingdom Metazoa; phylum Arthropoda; class Insecta; order Orthoptera; family Acrididae; genus Schistocerca; species Schistocerca nitens. The sequence goes on from NC_064615.1 coordinate 830,199,454, forward strand.
CAAGCCTAATGTCTACTAGCTTGTTCAAAGAGATAGCGAGGGAAGTAAATGTTCCCACACTACCTGTAGAGAACTGTAAGATCGTAACGGCGATGGGAAGTAAGTCTAAAGTTATAAAATTACAGGCCAGCATACCCATTAGCATATGTGGTGTAATTTTGCAGTGTACTTCCTTGTTGGTAGACAAACTTATAGTGAACTGTATACTTGGTATGGAGGTGTTCAGAAGATATGGGATAAAAATAGATATCGGCAGCGGGGAACGCCAATTTCATGTAGGGGAGCGCACACTGACTGTGGACTTAATAAGAAATACAATGACAAATCAGATTAGGCCGATACCAGACATTAATGTTAAACTTGTCTACCCTCAATCCTTAATGGCAAAGGAGATGGAACTTGATGACACTGGTAGGGAGATCCTCGATGAGCAAATAGTAGACAGTAAAATAAGTAAATCCACTTGTCTTAACAATGAACAGCGAAGTGAACTGACAAAATTACTCTTCAAATATCATAACATTTTTCGTAAACAACCTAGTGTTATTAAGGGATATGAGTATAAAATGGAAGTATACCCGCATGAAACATTGTAGAACGTCATATGGCACCGCTTGGGCAAAGAAAGAGGCAGTAAGAAAAGAAATAGAGCGTATGATTAGGTGGAGGGTTATTGAAACATCGCACTCACCTTACTGCAGTCCGATTCTCGCAGTTGGTAAAACTGACGGAACGGTGCGGTTGGTGTTAGACGCGAGGGAAATAAACTAAAGTTGGCACAGTGGATAGGCCTTGAAAAACTGAACACAGATCAATCGAGAAAACAGGAAGAAGTTGTGTGGAACTATGAAAAAATAAGCAAAATATACAAACTGAGTAGTCCATGTGCAATATAAATAGCATCAAGGAGAGTGTGAGCTCAGGAGCACAGTGGTCCCGTGGTAAGCTCGAATGAAAAGTTTACTTCCTTTTTTTTCGCCAAGTTATGATCTGTCCGTTCGTTCATCGACGTCTCTGTTCACTGTAATGAGTTTAGTGTCTGTGTTTTGCGACCGCACCGCAAAACCGTGCGATTAGTAGACGAAGGGACGTGCCTCTCCAATGGGAACAGAAAACATTTGATCGCAAGGTCATAGGTCAACCGATTCCTCCACAGGAAAACACGTCTGATATATTTTATACGACACTGGTGACGGCATGTGCGTCACATGACAGGAATATGTTGTCGACCCACCTCACTTGTACACTTGGCGAATGGGTAAAAAGATTCTTTTTCCTTGCCCGGTTTAGGTTTTCTTGTGGATGTGATAATCACTCCCAAAAAAGTGATGAAAACATAAGAGTTTGTCACATAAACTGAAAATAAAAAATTAAACTTTTTACTCTAGGGAAGACTTGAACCAAGGACCTCCCGTACCGTAGTTGCTCACGCTAACCACGGCGCTCCAGAGCCAACTCTTTCCTTGATGTTGCCTATCTTGCACATGGACTAATCAGTTTGTACATTTTGCTTATTTTTTCATAGTTCCACACAACTTCTTCCTGTTTTCTCGATTTATCTGTGTTCAGTTTTTCAAGGCCTATCCACTGTGCCAACTTATAATTGAATCTGAGGGGGGTTCGATGGGGAGGTTCCCTTGTAAGAAACAATTAAAAGGTTTTCTAGGAATGGCCTCGTTTTTCACGAAGTTTCTGCCACAACAATTGTTGAACAGTAGTTCACTATTAAACTTACTGCGTAAAAACCACAGTTGGTTGTGGACTAAAGAATGTGAAAATGATTTTCAGCAGATTAAGCAGGCGCTGATTAACGCGCCTATCCTGAAACACCCAAATATGGAATTGGATTTTTGTTTAAGCACCGATGCTAGTTATCAGGGGCTCGGTGCGAGCCTGTTTCAAACAATAAGAATAAGGAAGAAGTCAAATAAGGAAGGAGTCAATGTAATCAGTTTTGCCAGTAGAACCCTCACAGAATGTGAAAGATCTTATTCCTTAACTGAGCTAGAAGCGTTATCAGTAGTTTGGGCGTTTCGTGAATTTCAATATTACCTCTGGGGAAAACATACCAAAGTTTACTGTGATCATCAAGCCTTGTCCTTTCTTCTGACGTGCAAGTTGTTACATAAGAGAATAGCGAGGTGGTGCATGTATGTCCAAGAGTTTGATTTTGAGATAGTGTACATAAAATGGGAACAGAATGTTTTGGCAGATGCACTATGACGGTTACCTCAAGGTCTTACCGATTTCCACGAGTTAGAGGAACAAACATCAGACTTCAAGGTGCTTTTAATAAATGATGGAACTTTTAAACCATATTATATTAAAATGTGCAAAAACATGCAACGTTTACAGGAAGAAGACCCGAGATGGAGCAAGGTAAGGAAAAAATTGCAGGCTAGAACACACGAACGTTTAGAGCAGTATTACATTATACATAATGGCGTCCTCTTTCACGGAAGAGATCGACGAATGGATAAGTGGTGTGTGTGCATACCTCAGGAATATGTGGAAAACTTAATTCAACACACGCACCGCACATGGGGGCACTATGGAGTGCTAAAGTGTGCCGCCAAAATTTCTACGTATTGTTATTTCCCTAATATGAGGCGACGTATAGAGCAAGTAATCAGACGCTGTGCGGTGTGTCAAAAGGTCAAACATCAGAATAGGACATGTCTTAACGTACTAAACCCAATAATACCTAAGCAATCAAGAGATCTTGTATCTATTGACGCCGCAGGACCTTATCCCCAAGCCCGCGGCGGAGTTAAATACATCGTAGCCATGTATGATGTTTTTAGTAAGTATCTCCAGCTGTACGCAGTCAAAACAGTTAGGTCAGGGCCAATTATAAGGCGAATTCTGGAAGACTACATACCACGCATTGGGAAACCCCAAGCAGTCCTAACTGATAACGCCTCAAATTTTACATGTGACCAATGGAAATCATTTTTAAAATCACAAAACATACGTCATATTTAAGTATCCAAGTTCCACCCGGAAGCAAGTCCCGTCGAACGGTGCTTCCGTGAATTTAATAGGTTATCCGCACATATATACCACAGAACCAAAGGAAATGGATAGAATACCTGGGTCCGTTTCAGCACATAGTAAATCACCTACCACACACATCAACAGGGCACACACCGACCGAACTAATGTTTGGAAAGGTGGAGCTAGATGAATGGGCAAAACCGATACCTAAATTACGGCACAAAGACGTAGTCTTAGATGAGAAAGTACGGCGAGCGCTAATAACATTGGAAGAGCAAGCTCAAATAAGGAAAGGAATTTACGACAGGAAATTGAAAAACGTAACAGAATTGGACAGGAGGTACTACTAAGAACGCATCCGAAATCATCGAAATTAAAGGCATTGAATAAAAAATGGTAATTGTTATATGTTGGTCCGTATATCATTGTTGACAAGCCACATCTGGGGTGCTACTTGATAGGAAATATAAAAAATGGTAAAATAAAAGGCATGTATCCACATAAAGATTTGCGGAAATTTATTAAATGAAAATTCAAATCTCATTCTGTCCTTATCTGTTGCATCAGTAAAACACAAGAAGGTAGGAGGTTTGTCGCTCTTTGACGAAGAAACCGACTGGCGCTCGGTTCCTCTCCAGCTAGGGGGTACAATATTTATATTTCCGGTGCCCTCTCCCTCTTCTAATATCCTGCTTAATCAATAAGGAATGTTCAATTTTCTTTTACTATCTAACATGCAGAGAGTGAGATGCAGCCTAGTGAAAATAAATTTTCATTGTATTTTTATATTGTACTTTCTTAAGACTTAATTCACAGCGCGCGAGCTTTAAGCGAGAGGCATGAGCGATGAGGTATACTGAGCCGTGCTGCCGCGCTTAAAGCAGAGCGTACTTCAACAATTATATACGAAGCGGCTAGCAGCTGATCGTAGGGACCAAGTAGGCAAAAAGCAAGGTTGAGTTCAGTGTCCCCTGTTAAAGATGCGCAAAGACACACTGCGCACCGCGACGGAAACCATTCTAGGATTTAAGCGAATCGGCATCCACACCGCGCAACCGGCTGGACAAAACGGAAGCGACACGAAGTGGGGTACCTATCAGCTAGTTACTCTGACGTAGATGAGCAACACAAACTAAACGAATAGAGACATTTATTCCTAAGTCGGCGACTATACTGTAAAGAGCACTAATTTGAAGAGTATATCATTAAGTTAAACATATGCAGCTCTAAGAAAATGAGCGCATTGACGCAAGTAAACTATAAGGAGAGTAGAATACGCTAAATTTGTGAACTTAACACAATCCATTGAACGTACATAGTTATACTTATTTCTCAGTATTCAACGTAGAAGAGAATAAACACAGGAAATGACCTATCCGACTATATACAACAGGATTAAGACAAGTTGAAAAGGGAAGAACAACATGTACACTTGAAAGAACGCGATTAGCACATAACTTAAGAACTAAGCGACTTACATACAACACATAAGTGAGCGACGATGTGAAAGGTAGAATGAGATATAAACATAGAAAAATGCGTGTGACAGACGTGCGTGTGACTGAGACGTAAACTATAAAATAACATATCGTACAAGATTTAGCGAGAGGAGCAGTTCTACACTTATAGAACTACACTTCTTTACAGACAACATCAGAAGTAGTGAGCTTAATGTACAGGGAGAATACATATCCACAAATTTGTTATTACAGAACTCACCTATGTTAGTTGCTATTAATTACACTATACTTTATAGTATAAGCAGCAAAATAATGCTGTAAACATGAATTGAACAATTGAACGCGGGAGATAAGCTAAGTAAGTACAAACACCAACCAATACGCACACAACGTAATTGCATGAACTTAAAACATAAGAACTGAGGTAAGTACTGTATGTTTACAAAAGCGATATGGAGAAATAAATGAAATTTCACTGCTGGATAATATTTTGAAGTAGAGAGAGTGAAAGGTTTTATTAGATTCGATTGAAGGTATTAATTAGTTAATCTACGCTTTTGGTGACGTACCGTGCATAGAGTGAATCTAGGAAGAGAATGAAAGTGTATTAGAGTAATACGAGTTTATTTATATTTGTGGGAAGAAATAAATAGTGCGGTGGTTCTAGTGTGAGAACCCTGTAGGTTGTACATGAGTATAAATGGCTATTTAAGTGAAATATTTTTAATGAATAATTATATGGGTATACGGTGATGAATATGAAGATTAATATTACAAGGGTACCTAGGAAAGGGCCACGAAGCCGACGTAAGAAAGAATACACTATATAGTTTTAAGTCTTAGAATGAATGGTTGTATGAGTGTGGAAAGCAAAGTATGATGATGCATGTACGGTAAGTAATTATGAAAACGAACATCACCAAGAAGCAGTGAGGAGTATAGAAGAAACAGTGAAGTAGATAGTAACAATGGTACATGATAACATTTAAAACACACCACAGCACAGTGATTTGCTACACAGACATCAGAATGTAAAACAACCTAGTATGAAAAATATTTCCTTAGCGACTAACTGTTACAGCTCGAGAAACTATAAGGTTAGTATAAATAAAAATATGATACACGATTCGTATGAGGAATGAACACAAAATACAGTGAAACAATATTTTCTACACTGAGTTCTTGACGCACGCAGGAGCGAAAGCATTATTTTAACACACGCGCGTTCTTATTTAGCGGCAATGAATTATGAGTGGAGCTACACATGACAAAAATACGGTAAAATTATCGGTCACACGTCACAAAGGTAAACATGTACATGTCGTCGAATCAATAAGGCAGAAATATGGCTTGAAATATGTGTTCACGAATGTGGAATATTACCACGATTAACAAGCAGTGATGAAGTCAGGATTGTCAAGGGATAAAACATCCCCCACACTCGCTCACAAACGAGCACTTGTAAATATTATACATAGTATGAAGATTTGTCAAATGCCAAGGATAGAATAAGTACACTAACGACGCACTACAAATAGCAATCCTAGAAGCAGCTTGATCTCTGAAGCAGACCTTAGCGAATCCTGTTTTCCATGTAGTGAGTAGTGCTGGAACGTATTTTCTATGTGTATTTGTGATAGTAAAAACGCGCAGGAGGTTGGGCCTGCAAGTCAAGAGAAAAGCAAAAATTCAGAACAAATGAGAGATTCCTTCTAATTTACTTATTAGTGTGTAAGATGGATGATGCCTAACATGGAACCCATATAGAAAATGTAAATGTGACTTGTACATTTATGTGTCAACTTTACTATTGCCAATGTCGATGTCTATGAAAATATGTATGTAGTATTTTCTATTGTAGTTGTGGATGTAAAAACGCGCAGGAGGTCGGTCCTGCAAAACAATAACAAGAAAGAGCAAACATTCAGAACAAGTGCAAGCTTCCTTCTAATTTACTTATTGCTGTGTCAGATGATGCTTAACATAGAGTCCATATACGAAATGTGAATGTGAATTGGACATTTATTTGCCAACTATATTATTGTTAATGTCGATGTCTATGTAAAATGTATGTATGTACTCTTTTCTTCTTTTCTATGTGTAGTTGTGGACGTAAAAACGCGCAGGTGGTCGGTCCTGCAAGACAACAATAGAAAATGCCAATATTCAGAATAAATGAAAGATACCTCCTGATTTACGTATTAGTGTGTAAGAGGGTGCATGTCATGGAGTCCGTATATGAAATGTGAATGTGAATTGTAAATTTATGTGTCAACTCTATTATTGTCAATGTTTATGTCTATGTATGTACTATTATAAATTTTATGTGAGATTTTATACTTCAAGAAGAACAACTTATGTATGTATGTGAAGTGCAACGAGACGGACGAGTAAAATACTCGCACGTGTGAAGTGATACAAAAATATTAAGGCGTAATAATATTGAAAATAAAGGCTCAGCCGTAATATGAGTAAACGCTACAGTCTACCAAAGTGAATACAGAGAGTGTGATGCGTGTGTGACGGAGATATCAGAGGAAATCCGTATAACCACGAGTTGAGGTGTGAGAACCGCTGAACTATAATGCACGACGGAAGATAATGCCGTATCCTGCAGTGCGGCTCTTACCTACAATGTCTCTGGCCGAAAACCTCGCCCAGGCGCGAGATGAGGAATTGGTGTTCTTAAGGTTGAGCGTTGGAGCTGAATCCGTCGTATCCAGTCTTCGGACTGGAGGGCATATACAACACCGACTTCATGAGCCTGGAGCGACATTACAGTGTGTGCGCGGACAGTGCTGCTGCTCACGTGGCGCTTGCGTCACTGCCCCCTCGGGCGCGTTAAACAATGAGCTGCTGCTAGCCATAAATGCAGCGAACAATGAGATAACGTGTACCGAAAGGACAGCTTCTCAGAATGGCTAATGAACCAAAAGCCAAGGAGAAAAACAATTATTAAAATATAGTGAAAGGACAGTTTAAGAAATGTTACATTTTCCCCCTGGTAATACTGCTTAACAAATGTAAGGAGAAATAAGAGACTACGACGTTAGCACGCCATGGACGTGCGATCTGTAATATGAATATATGTGAATGTAATTACGTGATATAAGTATATGTGAAAGTATTTATATGTATGAATTTGTAATGGCCGAGTAAATGAGCTTTGTAGATATACTTGTAGTAGCATAAGGGTATTAAAACTCCATTGACGTGCACCAAGTGACTGAACTATGAGCCCCAAGGTTAATAAGGCTACTGTATACTGTCTCCCTAAATAAAGAGACTTATTTCCGACAGTATACAGTTGGGGGGCATTTGTGATAAACCTTTTGCATTTCCTTTATGTTTTCGTCTTCTTTAAAGGCAAAGAGAGAAGATGAAGCGGTAGCACATCATAGAGCCTATGCCTACCGTCATGTATTTTTTGACTTTCAGTTGTTAAAAAACAGAGGATTTTTTCTGGTACCAGTAGGAGGAAGGAAGGATTCGCGCTCAGCTAGTTAACGAGTGAGAAGCACGCCATTTTTAGCGAGTAATTATAGACCGCCATTTTGGGGTCGCTATGAATAAGTGAGGAGTATGTATTTCATATGTGCATCGTTTAGAAAAATACAGTATTGTTTTATGAACAGAAAGGTCGTGTGAGTTGTTATTTCAAATAGTACGATAATTACAAAAACTGAAGCCCACCTGTGTACTTCGGAAAATTACGAAGATCCGATAAGCTTAATGGGAACACGGTCAAGACTTCAAAGGTGAACAAGGCGACCAAACGTAGCATTATAAAGAATGGTAAGCACAAATCTACAGCGGAGTAAGAAACTACTTCGCCCTGCAAAATAACATGAACTAATAAAGTTAGTTATATGTGGTGACTTCAATATTAATTGTATAAGTGATTGTGCAAGGAAAAGGATGCTGGTAGACCTCCTTAATTCATATAATCTTATGCAAACCGTATTCTTTCCAACGAGAGTGCAAGGGAACAGTAGAACAACCATAGACAATATTTTTGTTCATTCGTCATTATTAGAAGGGCATTCTGTTAGCAAAAAGGTGAATGGCCTTTCAGATCATGATGCACAAATTTTAAGTCTAAAAGATTTTTGTGCTGCAACACATGTTAAATATAGTTACCAACTTTTTAGGAAAGCTGATCCAGTTGCTGTACAGACTTTTGTAAACCTTATCAAGGAACAAGAGTGGCAAGATGTTTATAGTGCTGATACAGTAGACGATAAATATAATGCTTTCCTCAAGACGTTTCTCGTGCTCTTTGAAAGTTGCTTTCCGTTAGAACGTTCAAAACAGGGTACTAGCACAAACAGGCAGCCTGGGTGGCTGACTAAAGGGATAAGAATATCTTGTAGAACAAAGTGGCAATTATATCAAAACGTTAGAAACAGTCACAATCTAAATGCAGCAGCCCATTACAAACAGTATTGTAAGGTGCTTAAAAAAGTTATTAGGAAGGCAAAAAGTATGTGGTATGCAGATAGAATAGCTAAGTCTCAGGATAAAATTAAAACCATATGGTCAGTCGTAAAGGAAGTGGCTGGTCTGCAGAGACAGGTCGAGAATATAGAATCAGTGCGTAGTGGGGATGACCGTGTTACTGGTAAGTCGCATATATGTACAGTACTTAATAATCACTTTCTGAATATAGCAGGTGAACTAAATAGAAACCTAGTCCCAACAGGGAATCATAGCGCTCTTAGAAAAAAGTGTTCCGCGACTGTTACCTGAAATGCTCCTCCATGATACTGACAAGAGGGAGATTGAGTTAATAATTAAATCACTAAAGACCAAGAACTCTCATGGATATGACGGGGTATCTAGCAGAATACTGAAGTATTGTTCCACGTATGTTAGCTCAGTACTTAGCCATATCTGTAACTTTTCCTTTAGGTGTGGTCGGTTTCCTGACCGATTAAAGTACTCGGTAGTGAAGCCACTTTATAAAAAGGGAGACAGGGATAATGTTGACAATTATAGACCTATTTCTATGCCATCGGTGTTTGCTAAAGTTATCGAGAAGGTTGTATATACAAGGTTACTGCAGCATTTAAATTCACATAATTTGCTGTCAAATGTACAGTTTGGTTTTAGAAATGGCTTAACAACTGAAAATGCTATAGTCTCTTTTCTCTGTGAGGTCTTGGGCGGATTAAATAAAAGGTTGCGAGCGTTAGGTGTTTTCTTTGATTTAACGAAGGCTTTTGACTGTGTTGACCACAAAATATCACTGCAGAAGTTGGAACATTATGGGGTAAGGGGAGTAGCTTACAATTGGTTCGCCTCCTACTTTAATAACAGAAAGCAGAAGGTAATCCTCCGCAATATTGAGAGTGGTAATGATGTTCAGTCCCAATGAGGCACTGTTAAATGGGGCGTTCCCCAAGGGTCGGTGCTGGGGCCACTGCTGCTTCTTATTTATATAAATGATATGCCTTCTAGTATTACAGGTGATTCAAAAATATTTCTGTTTGCTGATGACACCACCTTGGTAGTGAAGGATCTTGTGTGTAATATTGAAACATTATCAAATAATGTAGTTCATGATATAAGTTCGTGGCTTGTGGAAAATAATTTGATGCTAAATCACAGTAAGACTCAGTTTTTACAGTTTCTAACTCACAATTCAACAAGAACTGACATTTTAATCAGACAGAATGGGCATGTTATAAGCGAGACGGAACAGTTCAAGTTCCTAGGCGTATGGATAGATAGTAAGTTGTTGTGGAAAGCCCATGTTCAGGATCTTGTTCAGAAACTAAATGCCGCCTTATTTACCATTAGAATAGTATCTGAAATAAGTGACATTTCAACACGAAAAGTAGTATACTTCGCATATTTTCATACGCTTATGTCATATGGTATTATTTTTTGGGGTAATTCTTCTGATTCAAAAAGGGTATTTTTGGCTCAAGAACCGGCTGTTCGAGCTATGTATGGTGTAAGTTCGAAAACCTCTTGTCGACCCCTATTCAATAGTCTGGGAATTTTGACATTGCCCTCACAGTATGTATTTTCTTTAATGTCGTTTGTTGTTAGCAATATTAGCTTATTCCCAAGAGTTAGCAGCTTTCACTCAGTTAATACTAGGCAGAAATCAAATCTGCATGTGGAATGCACTTCCTTGACTCTTGTGCAGAAAGGAGTGCAGTATTCTGCTGCATCCATTTTCAATAAGCTACCACAAGAACTCAAAAACCTTAGCAGTAGCCCAAACACTTTTAAGTCTAAATTGAAGAGTTTCCTTATGGCTCACTCCTTCTATTCTGTCGAGGAGCTCCTGGAAGGGCAAAAAAATTAAGCAAATTCCAGTGGTACATTCTTGATTTTCTTTTTAAACTACGACTTGTCGCCTGAATATGTTTCTTATATTTCATTTCATTCTGTTTCTACAATCGTGTTATAATTTCATGTATTGACTCGTTCCATGACCATGGAGACTTCTCCTAAATGTGGTCCCACGGAACAATAAATAAATAAATAAATAAAAATAAATAAATAAATAATACGAACGTATTTCCAGGCATAGCTCAGCTTATTGTGCTTGTCATTCATACCGAAAAATTAATCTCATTAATTCAATACATTTTTAAAAAGCCACGCATTTCAACATTTTATTATCATCTATTCCATTATTTTATTATATTATAACACATTTCGCATGAGAAAATACAATGTTGCATTAGCTTTCAAAACACTGTTAAAGTTCATTCGAAATCAAAACTCAAACATGTATCTCAATCGTCAGATACTTTGTAAGTAGCCTGTCTTATTTTATAAATAAAAAAGGGAAGAAATCCTGGCAAACATAGAGGATATGTAAGTAACTTAACAACTGATTTAATTAAAAACTTGACAAAGTTATCATAATGCCAGCTCTGGCTTAAGGCAATGATACATAGAACTGACAGCACATATACCAAGTGGTCGGAAACAGTCTGTAAAGATTGTAAGTGTGTTTCAGAATTTTCTTGATGAGGAATAACTGTTAACAAACTCCATCCGTTGCTGAATTTCCGAGTTAATTGGCATTGAAGTTAGCTAATCAGGGCTTTGCGCATGCAAATTCAAGCGGCATGCCAGAGACGGTGTCGTAAAACGTGACCTTTCTTTGGTTTCCTCAAGCCGAACAAGAGAGCGATGTCAAAAACTGGTCACGTGACGATAGTAAGGATCGCACTCAAGCCAAAGGCAGAGTACTTTCGTGCGCTATCATCTACGCTATGAGAACAACCGACACTGGCTGTATCTGGCGGGTTTCCTGACTGCCCAACTTCAATGCTAATTAACTTGGAAACGGCAGGACGTATCAAATTTTTTCCTGAACCGTTACTTATGAACACAACCTGCCCTGCAACACCTTTGCAACTGTTTCTGACTACCCTGTACAGATTTCATCACTCTTATTCTACCTTGTTCATAAGCACATAAGATCAAATACTTTAGTTATAAGGCGCTTTTGCACTTCTGTGTAACAGAAACAGGATGGCACAGCAAGACCTGAGTAATTAATAAAACACTCGAAGTTGTCATGGTATTTATTTTGCGGGAATCTAACACCCCTCTCGTCGTTTCCATCGTCCCTCACAATGCAAGACACCAGAAACATAAATTCAAATAGCAAAACAGTCATGTAAAGAGACATAAGCTACAATTCTTATTAGTGCGGAAATACATTGTAATTGTAGTTAGGGGAAACACACACTCTACATGCGCAAGGAATGTTTGACGTAGAAGGCCCTTCTGGAATCACAATTACAAGACGTTGTTCGGAGAAACGACTTGTTATAGTAATACGGAGGAAGGGAAACCCACGAGAAAAAGATACTGGAAACACAGAACGCGCTGCCTCAACGAGAGTCGAGATAACTCATCTGCGAATTCTGATTCAAAGCGATTTGACACCACGATAACATCGTTGGTTGTGGTACAATCTACATCGAGTTTTAGACGAAGCAAGAACCCAGAAATCGATCAAGTATATGCATAGTCTGTACTAGAATTGTTGGCTAAACCACTTCTATCGCATGCAGAGAGAAGAAACAGACATTACAGAAATATGTGTTTCATGTGAGTAGCTATTACCTGGCACCACACACACGTGTTTCATCACACAAAAAATATCCCAAATTCGTACTGTTCATTTAGCAGTCAAAACGGCAAGAATACCATATCAGATCCTTACCCATATTATATAACTAATCTGCAACCCATGTGCTTCATCAAACAAAGACCGTGTCGTAAACTGGAACAAGTAAGTCAGCAACCTTCTTTGGAATACCAAGGAGAACACGTTCCGTCTTGTATGACATTCAGGCCACACCTGGAAATACCTACCGAAGATGTGCCAGCTTCCAATGGATCCTCAGAAAATTTAGCTCTACACGTCAAGAGTGGCCGCGCACGTGGGCCCTCCAGCAAACTGCAAACTGTTACCCTCTCCTTCACTACCTAGTCCACTGCAGCCCAGGGAGATTCCCCGGTTACCATTACTTGCAACCTAGGCTGAATAATGCCTTGTAACTTTTCTGCCCAGCGACTTTGTGTGCAAAGTAAACAACAAGTGACACTCTATTTAGTTACATAGAAATTAATGGAAGGACTACTAAGGATCCTCAGAGAGGATCCCAACTGCGATTACTACGTTGAAAAAGGAAAATGAGAATACATGCATTCACACCCACAAAATATTGTTTATTTCTCTGATTACGTAGATCTGCTTTGTCACTATCGTATGCGGAAAGCTAATCTTGATTGGAATCTGAAACCTGTCTGCATGTTACTAGCAGACGTGTTTCAGTTCAGTCATGTAATTCAAAGTGGAGGGGGATAAAGAAAAAGAAAGGAAAGGAACTAATCATATCAGCTGTATCGGGACTTTATGCAGAATCAGCGACATCGAGTGAAGTTGTACGGTGGACCGGGAATACAACCTTGGATCTCCTACTTACTAGGCAATTGCGTTAACCACGGCGCCACCAGGATGCAGTGTTTATGTCAAATGGGCGGACTATCTCGGTATGTTCTCCGATTGAGCCACATTCCCTCCTAGCACTAGCTATCTGCAGGTGCGTCCATGTCCAGCATGCTCGCAAATGTTAGATTCCTGCTACATGTCGAACGTAAATATGCAGCCATACTGAAGGTAGTGGATTAATTACCTGGATTAATTGGTCATTAAGACGAATAAATTATATGAATGCATGGTGCCTCTTCTTTCGGATATGTTCGAAGAAACAGTCGTGCCAGAGATAAGTCCCTGCAGTCGCACTATCCTCTGTGTCCTCGTTGGCTCAGATGGACCGTGTTCGATCAGAGAGCTGCTCGCCCTCTGTAATTAAAAAAAAACTGAGTAAAGGAATCAACGATCAACTTGAACGGATGTCTAGTGACGTCCGCCCAGACTAAACGCAACGAACGATACCGAACAAAAATGAAGAGAAAAAAAAAGGATGGATAGAGCGTCTGTCATGTGAGCAGGAGATCTCGGGTTCGAGTCCCTGTCGGGGCACGCATTTTCAACTGTTCCCGTTGACTTATATCAACTCCTGTATGCAGCTAAGGGTATTCATTTCATTGTAATTTCAGAATAGAAGCTATTGCTTCCTAAAATTACTTCCATTGTTATCGCCAGGAAAGCAGAGACTGTCACTTTTCAATAAGTTTCTGCTGAGGTGGCCTTTTATTGCTATTTGTCACAGTTTGATTGGCTGACTTATGTCGTCGTGACGTCATGCTTCGAGAGATCAAGTCGATATCTGCGGCACCATGACGTGAATGTCATCACCATTCAGACTGGAATGTAAAAACCAATACCGTGAATTTCTCTGTAGTTCGACGTCAATAACCCTGTTTCATGCAGCTCCATGGTTGCGGAAACGTTTCTAGCGTCAATTTTAACTGCTCGTTTTAATATCAGTGGCTAGACGAATGGTATACGATAAGTACGTATCATGCGGGCGTGCTGTAAAAATTATTAAATATTTTTAAGTGAGACAAACGGATCAACATTCTGCATCTTTATTCTTCATGTCTACATATTTATTTCACAACATAGTCACCCTGACGACGAATACATTTCCTCCATCAAGAGACGCGTTTGTTGGTAACATCACTGTGGAATCCAGAATGAGATTTTCAAAAATGGTTCAAATGGTTCTGAGCACTATGGGACTTAACAGCTATGGTCATCAGTCCCCTAGAACTTAGAACTACTTAAACCTAACTAACCTAAGGACGTCACACAACACCCAGTCATCAAATGAGATTTTCACTCTGCAGCGAAGTGTGCGCTGATATGAAACTTCCTGGCGGTTTAAAAATGTGTGCCGAACTCAGGACCTTTGCCTTTGCCTTCTACCACTGGTAGAGCACTTGCCCGCGAAAGGCAAAGGTTCCCGAGTTCGAGTCTCGGTCGGGCACACAGTTTTAATCTGCCAGGAAGTTTCACTGTGGAATGTTTGACATAGTGACAACCTCATCTCTGCCTGCACCGTTTCGTCACTGTTACAGTTAAGTCCTCTGAGATGTTCTTTAAGTTTTGTAAACAGATGAAACTTGAAATTTCCTGGCAGATTGAAACTTTGTTGCGGTCCATGACTCGAACTCGGGACCTTTTCCTTCCATGACCAAGTGCTCTACTAATTTTTTTTTTAACTTCTAAATTATCAGGCTTTTAAACTGACTTTTTTATTTATTTTTTTAAAAAATGAGAAGGTATATAAACTTTATTTATAAACAAACAATACACTGAATCAGCATAATCTCAGAAAATACAGTGAAGAAAACTGACTGTTCCTTTTAAGCAGACGGAAGGTAGGGATACGTGTACGTGTAGGTCGCCTCCGGCTCGATGGCAGGGCGAAGGGCGGAGTCGCCAGGGGTCGACCACATAGGGCCTGGCCACGGAGTCAAAAATGGTTCAAATGGCTCTGAGCACTATGGGACTCAACTGCTGAGGTCATTAGTCCCCTAGAACTTAGAACTACTTAAACCTAAATAACCTAAGGACATCACAAACATCCATGCCCGAGGCAGGATTCGAACCTGCGACCGTAGCGGTCTTGCGGTTCCAGGCTGCAGCGCCTTTAACCGCACGGCCACTTCGGCCGGCGCCACGGAGTCCACACCACCACAGTCAAGGAAGGACAAAATTAATTGTAACCTTGAAATTTCATAGTGTGACACGCCAGTGGTAGGTAGGGGAGATGGGAACGGAGAACATGGACAGTGTGGTATCAGTCGCTGCATCCGACGAGGGTTTGAAATAACGTGAGGGAAGTAATAGTAGTGCATCTCGACAGCAGCCGAGCCAACCGTGCCAGACACATTATAGCTTAGCGGGGGTCGCACAAAACCCCATGGATGTAACTGGTGAAATAGGCTCGGTAGCGTGGACATCGCATGCCCATTCTGCACGAGTGTCCAAAGACCGATCCGCTATTTGTCCTCGGCTCAATGAAAGTAGGCGAACAGCGATGTTCGACTATCGTACGAGTCTTGGCTGCAAGGAAACACACGTCCTCCAGGCGAAAGAAAGCGTATGGTTCGATCATGGATAGAGGGCCGCGGATGAAACAGGCGACCATTTGCCGCCCCAGAATTCAGGCTTCACGAACACCGGGACAGGTCAAGTGATGGGCGTCCTCGTCCACCGAGTGGTAAGTGGAGCATAAAGGAGTGCCCATTAAACCAATTGCATGATCAGTAACGAATTCTCCACAGGCGACGTGCGCTAGGACTGATGTTTGCAGGTACGGATGACGCAGGTTGCGTCACACTGCCGTCCACCTCGTTAATGGTTATTGATAACTGATCTCAACGTTGTTGCAAGGTACGCCACACGGCAATTGAATGTAGAAATCTTTCGAAGAAAGGACACGTACATGGGAGGCCTGAGCGGACATAGCTAAGATCCACAGAAAAGAGAGAGAGAGAGATGTACAAATAGAGGACCTGTCGCTTGAGTTCCCTGTACTCGACTACTGTTTGTTCATGGTATTCAGATATAAGGCCGTCGCACGACACTGGACGTTGGTGTGTCCAAGTCCCCCAGGGTAGGGAAAGTGTATCATATTTGACCTTGTATTGTATTATAATGTATGTTAACCGCAGGCCTACAAACCACGGAGAGGCTCCGCCCTGCCGCAGCCACAGTGGTCCACAACGCCTAAGGACTACCGCAGTCCACTTCACCCCTCCATCTCCCCACTCCAAACCACTCTTTCAGGGTTACTGTGCGGTGCCCCCCCCCCCCCCCCAGGGAATGTCTCACACCAGATGAGTGTAGCCTCTATGTTTGCGTTGTAGAGTAATGGTGGTGTACGCGTACGTGGAGAACTTGTTTGAGCAGCAATCGCCGACATAGTGTAGCTGAGGCGGAATAAGGGGAACCAGGCCGCATTCGCCGAGGCAGATAGAAAGCCGCCTAAAAACCATCCACAGACAGGCCGGCTCACCGGACCTCGACACAAGTCCGCCTAGCGGATTCGTGCCGGGGACCAGGCACTCCTTCCCACTCCGGAAAGCGATGCGTTAGACAACACGGCTAACCGGGTGGGCATATTTGACCTTAGAAATGTTACCAGCCGTCAGGAAGTATCCCAACGCAGCCAGCCGCTGGCTACTGTGCTGTGTGCTCCACCTTGGAAGCTACACGCACATTCAAATACTCCAAAATTTGCAAAACATCACGGTAATGGAGGTGACGTTGTCGAACGGTCGTGTGGATGAGTTGGGAGGGGGGAGATCGCCAGAAGGTGATCACTGCGGTACGACAGGTGGTGGACGCAAAGGTATCAGAAGCTCTGGACGCAAGGTATAGGCGGCAATTCTTCTCGAGTGAGTCCGCGGCCAATTGGCATTGCCGTAGATTTGGCAATACTCAAAGCACTGCCTGGCACGTCCCAGTACACAGAGATCAGAACAAGTACGCTTGAGGGCTCTTTTCGTGACCGTACCAGGAGCAACAGGTCGTCTGCATAGTCACGACAGCGGAACGTATACTGGCACAAATCCTGAAAAGCGTGTCACGAGACTCTCAATCATGGCTCCAGGGAGAGAGTATAGAGAAGCACCGATAGCGGGCATCCCCGACGTGAGGAACAGCAGGTTGGTAACGGTCCGACGACATGTCCACCGACCACCTGGACAAGGGAGTGGGCGCTATCGTAGAGATATCGTATGGTACCAGTGAAGGGAGCCGGAAAGCTCATCCGCTCCATGACAGCGATGAGGTATCCCACCTGATCAAAAGCACTGCCAAAATCGATGGCCACTAAATCTGCATTGCTAGGACAATCACATCTCGACATTCACCACTGGCCGTCTGGTCACTGACAGGTCCACCTGACGTCGTCTGTTCTGTAGATAGTATACCCTGAAGGATCCGGCGGCACTGTGTCGCCAAAATAGATGCAAATATGTTGTAGCCAGCAATGAGTAAGGTTAGGGAGCGGTAATGGACAACTGTATTCCCTGTGATGGGTTGTGAACTGGGATGATAATGCCTTCGACAAATGACAGTTGAATTGTGGCGATATTCGTCAACAGTTCGTGGAAGATCGCAGTCAGCATTGGCGCCAGAAAATCCTGAAAATCCCAATAACATTCCAGGTAACTTATGTGGAGCAGCCATCACCATCGCAATCTTCATCACAGGTGATGGCCTCCATCAGGGGTTTCCGCTTCAGTGTCCGGGATGGTGTGAGCGATGTGGACAGAATCACTAAATCATGAACTTCACGTTGCTCATACTGGTAGATGTGGCGAATGTGTTCAGCAAAGTCAGCCATCAAATTTGCCTGGTTGGTGGCCCGATTTCCCCCACGAATGACGAGCTTCGAGACTAATTGCTACCGGCTGCGCTTCCTGTCAATCACGAGCATTGAGGGGTCTTCCTTGGACGCCGTATCTTGACGGCAAGTCCTCACGACTACTCGCTGCAATCTGCGACGGGCCAGCGCAATTATGTAAGCCTTGATCCTGTTGCCATCCATCTGAACAGCCGAAGAGGATGGTTGCATATCAAGGTCACGAAGGACAGCGAAGACGAAGTCTATTATGTGGTGGTTCTGTGCAGACATTTCAATGCCGAACTGCATCATGACTCAAGTTGCAGGTTTGGCGCAACCAAGACATCATCGTCATACATGCCGAACGCCAGCGTTCACAAGCTGTCAAGACCTCCACTACACGCCTCTTACAGTCAGTATTGGTGAGGTGTGTTGTGTTGTGTTTAATTTCCGAGACACACGACTGCACCTTACCCATTGCCTTGGGAGGAGGGTAGTACTGAGAGATGCACAGCGGTACGAGAATGCCAAGGGCCAACATTCGGCATCATGGATAGAACCGACGAGTCCCCAGGAGAGGTAAATCCTATCCAGGCGACGCGCAGAGTGGCCTGTCTGATGAGCTGATAAGTATAGCCATGCGCATCGCCAAGGAGAATTTCCCATGTGTCACGGAGGGAAAAGTGTGGACAAAAAAAAAAAGAGCGGTACAGATGGCTCTGAGCACTATTTGACTTAAATCAGTCCCCTAGACTTAGAACTACTTAAACCTAACTAACCTAAGGACATCACACACATCCATGCCCGAGGTAGGATTCGAACCTGCGACCGTAGCAGTCGCGCGGTTCCGGAGTGAAGCGCCTAGAACCGCTCGGTCACAGCGGCCGGCGGCCGTGAACGACAAACCACAGTTCTTGTCAAGGGCTGAAGTGAGATTGTTAGCCCTTCCGATGTAAAACACAATTGAAGTCGCTGCCAAGCAATGTTCGTGACGGCTAAGAAAGAGAGATCTCCTCAGAGTAAAACAGAGCTCTGTCTGTTCTATGGCCAGAGCCAGAGGGCGCATACTCATTTACAATGGCGTTTTTAACATGGTAAGTGTCGCACCCCTCGTGGATGGCAGGTGCATGGCGTCTTCAACTAATATGCCCTCACGAACATACACGGGTACTTCGCGTCCAAGGTCGTCCCCAGGAGAGGCGTAACCGGCCATATTCGACAGGGTGACCAAGTGCACCTACGGAGGTAGCGCGACGTCAGTATCTGTAGCCCAGATCATTGCCTGCAGAAGTTTGATTTTCACCGGTCGTTGATTGTAATCTGAGGCAGTCGGTACGTTTGCAGCTGTGGACCGCCTCGTGGTGGATTTCCGCCGGTAGACAGCAGAAGGGGGGCATCAGGTAGTGCCGTACGCCGGATGTCCCTGAAATCCACTGTTGCTGCCATGCATTTATTGTTCCGTGCCACAGGTATCTGCATGGGGTCCGGTGCTTCTTCGAGGTCGTCGCTCCATGCCGATGTCGTCGGCGCCTCAGATGTGTCCATACGATCCAACGCAAACACTGCCGAAGGCGGCGGTAGAAAAGCCGAATCGCCAGTGACGCTGAGTTTTTCGTGATTGTCGGTTTGCGCAGGCTTCGCACTTGTCACTGCAGGTCTGTTTGCCAAATTAACATAGTGGTCCTCTTCATATTGAGAACTGCCGAGGTGTTACTATGTCGATCGGTCACTGAATCAAGGATGGGGGGACGAGCCATCCTGGTCGGATGTCGTACGGGGCCACCGCTTGCGTTTCTTTGGTGATCACTGATTATACACACGACCTTCACTATCGGAAGACGGGAGCGAGTCCCGATGTTCCGGCACAAAAACCGTCTTAGGAACGACAAGTGTTGAAATTCCCGTGAAAGTGTCCGCAATGGCGTCGGCACGAGGCGATGTCGTAGGAGGAGGGAGGGAAATGAGACGCCTCCGTTCCGTCGGGCGCCGCACAGGGGCGTGTCACCTGTGACAGTGGCTGTACTGATCGCCGTCCGGTGGGCGGCGAAGTGAGGGCCGCCGCTTATGCGACAGGCAACACCGTTGGTGGAGTGTCTCTCGGTGTCTCAGCGGGGGCAGTTGAGTGCTGCGCCTTTGCTAGGCATTCAGAACGGAGATGACCCTTCTTGCCACACCCAGAGCAATTCATGGGCTGGCCGTCGCTTATAGCGATCGCGCGACGCCCACTGACGTTTATATAGGACGGTATGTAACAACGAAGATGAATCGTAAACTGACGCACCCCATTTGAAACGGGTTACGTTGTTAACTGCATCCAGCTTTCTGCGGTGTGACTGCGAACCACGCCGTAGGGCCGGAAGGTCGCTATGACTTCTTCCATAGAAAGTTCGAAAGGCAGCTCGAACATTCGTATGCTACGCATGCCCAAGCCCGCATGTGCCACCATGACCTCTCTGAAATTTCCGTCAGCGTGACAAAACCGCAGCCCATTTTCAGCTGATTTCAAGATCCTGTCACAAGTCGTACTGTCAACGACCTTGATATATACGACACTACCAAGAATGGAAAGGTGTATTCCCAATACGTCCGATGGTAGTATCTCAGCCTCATCATAGAGGAAGCGTTCTACTTCCAGCGCTTTTGACTGTGTTTATTCCTTGTTAAAGGTGAATCGAAGCGGTTGGCTGTGTTTCTGCTCACTAGCAAGCGGAGTCAAAGTCCGCAAGATAAAAAAAGTGGGCTGTGCACGTCGTAGGCGGAAACACAACGTGCGTCCGCTCCGCTCGGCTTCTAAAGTCTGAATGACTGTACTACCCAAGCACGACTCACGACCAGTCCTCACAGCTTTACATCCGCCAGAACCTTCGATGGGATCAAGCCGGGATTTTATGGAGGACGATCGATGCCTGTGAACCCAAGGCGTCTAATTTTTGCAAATGTCGCAGCGCTCGTGTGTGTTCTGGCATTGTAATGCTGATTGGGGGGGGGGGGGGGTGCTCCATGTATAGACGAGCTCTTCGAATTTCGGAGCCCTCTGGTGACAAATAGTTACAACTTGCATCAGCGAAGCTTGAAAGCCGACCGAGTAATATGCATAACATGTAATACCTCAACCGATATTTGGAACGGAACATTTGGAGACATCAGTTTTCACCCCTCCCTCGTATAAATTAAGATGTCACGTAGGTCTGTACGTGAAAGCTAATCTCAGGAACAGCTGTAGGGACATGAATACAGTTTTCACTAGTAGATACATTGTTTCGCGAGGGAGGGAGGTTTATGTTCATCATTACATGTTATAGACATGGCGTCTGGCCCTTGACATTTTTACACTTGCGAAGCCAGAGCGGATTGCTACTTGAATATAATATCGTACCTGTTTACGTGCCGAAGTATCAGTGTTTCACCAAACTCTGTTTTTAATGTCGTCAATAATCTACATTCCACACAACCTACTAAACCTACACTCCTGGAAATGGAAAAAAGAACACATTGACACCGGTGTGTCAGACCCACCATACTTGCTCCGGACACTGCGAGAGGGCTGTACAAGCAATGATCACACGCACGGCACAGCGGACACACCAGGACCCGCGGTGTTGGCCGTCGAATGGCGCTAGCTGCGCAGCATTTGTGCACCGCCGCCGTCAGTGTCAGCCAGTTTGCCGTGGCATACGGAGCTCCATCGCAGTCTTTAACACTGGTAGCATGCCGCGACAGCGTGGACGTGAACCGTATGTGCAGTTGACGGACTTTGAGCGAGGGCGTATAGTGGGCATGCGGGAGGCCGGGTGGACGTACCGCCGAATTGCTCAACACGTGGGGCGTGAGGTCTCCACAGTACATCGATGTTGTCGCCAGTGGTCGGCGGAAGGTGCACGTTCCCGTCGACCTGGGACCGGACCGCAGCGACGCACGGATGCACGCCAAGACCGTAGGATCCTACGCAGTGCCGTAGGGGACCGCACCGCCACTTCCCAGCAAATTAGGAACACTGTTGCTCCTGGGGTATCGGCGAGGACCATTCGCAACCGTCTCCATGAAGCTGGGCTACGGTCCCGCACACCGTTAGGCCGTCTTCCGCTCACGCCCCAACATCGTGCAGCCCGCCTCCAGTGGTGTCGCGACAGGCGTGAATGGAGGGACGAATGGAGACGTGTCGTCTTCAGCGATGAGAGTCGCTTCTGCCTTGGTGCCAATGATGGTCGTATGCGTGTTTGGCGCCGTGCAGGTGAGCGCCACAATCAGGACTGCATACGACCGAGGCACACAGGGCCAACACCCGGCATCATGGTGTGGGGAGCGATCTCCTACACTGGCCGTACACCACTGGTGATCGTCGAGGGGACACTGAATAGTGCACGGTACATCCAAACCGTCATCGAACCCATCGTTCTACCATTCCTAGACCGGCAAGGGAACTTGCTGTTCCAACAGGACAATGCACGTCCGCATGTATCCCGTGCCACCCAACGTGCTCTAGAAGGTGTAAGTCAACTAGCCTGGCCAGCAAGATCTCCGGATCTGTCCCCCATTGAGCATGTTTGGGACTGGATGAAGCGTCGTCTCACGCGGTCTGCACGTCCAGCACGAACGCTGGTCCAACTGAGGCGCCAGGTGGAAATGGCATGGCAAGCCGTTCCACAGGACTACATCCAGCATCTCTACGATCGTCTCCATGGGAGAATAGCAGCCTGCATTGCTGCGAAAGGTGGATATACACTGTACTAGTGCCGACATTGTGCATGCTCTGTTGCCTGTGTCTATGTGCCTGTGGTTCTGTCAGTGTGATCATGTGATGTATCTGACCCCAGGAATGTGTCAATAAAGTTTCTCCTTCCTGGGACAATGAATTCACGGTGTTCTTATTTCAATTTCCAGGAGTGTATATGGTTGGATTTGTCCACATATAGGAGCTGCTAAACAACCTGACGAATTTCAGTTAATAACACTCGATTCTCTGAGATTTCGAAACTGAAGCTGGATGATGTCGACATCTTACCCTGATATTTCGGATGCTAATCAGGCAGTCGTTATATCAGCAACTAAACATGATTGGTTATCATCCAAAATATCATGACAAGGTGTTGAAGACATCCGGCTGCCCTACCAAAAATTCATTCAGTACTCTTTACACCTGGAAAACTCCAAGAATCACACTAATATCTTACAATATTACACAATGTTTTAACGTTTTTATTGATGTGACGTATTGAGGTACGTAGCGCCTAGAACCGATCGGCCACAACGGCCGGCTTTCTCTGTGAACCCCCTCCCCCTGCCTCATCAGCTTGCTCTGCTAGTTCGATCTCTGACCGAAGATGTTACAACGCTAGTTCATTGTATGCGTCCAAAATCCGCCGTCTTACTCTGCTAGTTTGATCTCTGACCCTGCTCCGTCGTCTTGTTCTTGAATTTCGATCTGTGATCCCTAAGCATGTTGAAAAGGTAGTTAGTTCTATGTAGTCCACAGCTGCTATCTTTGTAACTGCAGATCGACCTATTATGAGCAGCTAAAATGAATAACGTAAAACTGGCGTTTAACTGAAATCGACATATTAAATATCGCGCAAACGTGAGCATTTGGCTGCATTCATCCGTTATCACTATCATTATTTGTCATTCACATTCGTAGGCTTTGCCAACTCAATGGTTATGTGTGATAGTTTGGTTAACTGTCACCTTTCAACCTAAACCAGACCTTATGCTACGCTACACCACAATCAAATCGACCTATTTCAATTGAACAACAGTTATACAACACTCATTTGAGGACTCCTGTTTCTGACACCTGTTCCATCACCTTGCTCGTGAACAGTATGTGCCTAAACAAGTGTGTTGACCTTGTTGGTCTTATAGTTCCTCTTTTACATAATGAAACATTAAGAATTAATTATTTGACTACTAGTAAGAAAATGAAGTGGAATTTTTTAATAACTTGAGCCAGGAAAAATAAAAGCGTAATCAGTGATCATTGATTCGCTGCAAACACGATCATGCAAGACTGTGGTTCTGTATTTCAATGCCTATACGGGCTTCGGAATGCAATGATTCTTTATAAGGCATTGGACTTCGTGTAATAAACTTAGAATAAATGCAGGTTTTATTACTGTTAATGTGATATGCACTTAAGGCCTGTTGTAATGACGACCGGTCAACAGAACCAACATATTAGCAGCGTTCGGCTTAACTTATTGCTCACCGTCACAAAAGCTGAAAAAATGTTTAAAATCATTGTTACTATAAGAAATCGCGAAAATATTAAATGAAAAACATCATATGTCTCAAAATTGTATTATTAATCTAAGAAACACAGAAACTAAAAATCACTACCTTATTTTGTACCCTGTGACAGGAGGCGCACGAAAAAGAGAACGATACGAGGAGGTAAGTTTTATCTGGACTTGGTTTTCAAGCAAAACTCCAGCGGTTATCCAAACTTTATGTACTCAACAGATGTTCATAGTGTCACGCAGAAGAAGGTGTAATTAGCTGAATGACGAACACTAACTTCGCTTAATGAAGGATTATTCAGTACTTGCACACAGCCGGCCGCGGTGGACGAGCGGTTCTAGGCCCTTCAAAATGGTTCAAATGGCTCTGACCACTATGGGACTCAACTTCTGAGGTCATTAGTCCCCTAGAACTTAGAACTAGTTAAACCTAACTAACCTAAGGACATCACACACATCCATGCCCGAGGCAGGATTCGAACCTGCGACCGTAGCGGTCTCGCGGTTCCAGACTGCAGTCCCAGAACCGCACGGCCACTTCGGCCGGCCTCTAGGCGCTTCAGTCCGGAACCATGCGACTGCTACGGTCGTAGGTTTGAATCCTGCCTTGGGCATGGATGTGTGTGATGTCCTTAGGTTAGTGGATGGATGGATGGATATGGTGTTATGGGCGCTCAACAGTGTAGTCTTTAGCGCCCGAACGGAAACAACAACGGACGAGTGTCACTAAAATGCAGCAAGTGCAGAAATAGGACTAAAATTAAAGGTGACAGCCTACATAGGCAGTGTGCACGTCAACAGTAGCAAAGTGGAAAGCAGCACCTAAAGAGGAGAACTGACGGAGAACGTAGGGGAAGGGGTTAAAATAAAACACACAGCACGTGTTTGGAACTGGCCTATTACAAGAATAAAAAGGAGTGGTCAGCCACTCGGCAAAACACTAAAAATTCCAGCCTAAAATTTTAGGCTGAAGCCCAGGAACATCACAATACCTTAAAACTTTCTTGACACTCGCCTCGTCATCGGCTAAAATCAAGGGCAGATCCCCACTAATATTAACTTCCGTCCTGACAGAACGATATAAATCACACTCAACTAAAATGTGGCGTACAGTGATTCGTACGCCACAGGCATCACACAGCGGGGGTTCCTCTCGCCGTAGTAAGAAGGCATGCGTAAGAGGACAGTGCCCTATGCAAAGACGTGTGAGGGCCACGTCGTCACACCTAGGTGACCGGCAGAAGGAACACCACGGCTGGATGGTGGGTTTCACCAACCGCAGCTTATTTTCCCTCACCGCCAGCCATTCCTCCTCCCACAATTGCATATATTTCCGCCGCAGCACAGAAACGACACCTTGCAAAGGAATAGAACATTGTGTCACCTCCGGTAATCTGCAGGCGTCCTTGGCAGTTCTTTCAGCTTGTTCATTTTCCCGTATGCCCACATGCCCTGGCACCCAGCAAAAGGACACTTGCTTGCCCTGTCGTTGGAGGATGTACAGTTGGTCGTAAATCAGCTGTTCCAACTTCTCCGCTGGGTACAGGTTCTGCAGTGACTGTAATGCGCTCAGTGAGTCAGAGCAAATTAGGAAGTGTTTGCCCTGAATACACCGTATCTGCTCCAATGCCTTCAGGATCGCGTGAAGTTCTGCGGAAAAAAACAGTGTATTCCTGTGGAAGGCGAATCCTGATGACACGTTCGGGGAACACTACTGAGCAGCCAAGAAAATCCCCCTGTTGGGATCCATCAGTGTAGACTACTGTAAAATCATGATGCCTATCTAAAATGTTAAAAAAAAGATTTGAAAGTAAAATCTGATGTACTGTCTTTCTTAAAATTTGCCAAATCTAAAATCAGTGTGGGCCTCTGGAGGAGCCAAGGTGGATATCTGCTCCAACCTCGACGTGTAACATTAAAATCGGCCACACCCATCTCTAAAATGCAATCCTTTGCACGAATCCCATAGCGCCTTGTTGCTCGTTGCCGGTTGCGAAAAAGCCTTTCCAGTGGAGGCCGAGCAACAGTGTGGTATGCAGGTGTGTATGGTGTGGATAATGTTTGATAGGTCTGGCGCACCATTAGTAGACGCCGCCGGAGGTGAAGTGGCGGTGCACCTGCCTCTGCACAGAGGCTCGGTATGGGGCTCGTTCTGAACGCCCCAGTGGCCAACCGAATCCCCTCATGGTGCACCACATCCAACAGCTTCAAATAAGTGGGTCTTGCAGACCCATACACCGTGCATCCATAATCAAGCCGGAACCGCACGAAGGCTCTGTAAATCCGGAGCAGACAAGTCCTGTCTGCTCCCCATGTGTGGTGACTAAGACATTTGAAAATAGACAGCGCCTTAAGAGACCGTTTTTTCAGTTCCTTAATGTGTGGCAGCCACGTAAGCTTAAAATCAAAAGTGAGGCCCAGAAACTTCACTGTGTCTTTAAAATTCAGAACGGCGTCCCTCATCCTCAACTCAGGCAAGTCAAAAATGGAACGAGAACGGTTAAAAAGAACACACACCGACTTATCAGTTGAAAACTTAAAACCACTCTTCTGTGCCCATTCATCCAAACGTCGCAGAGTGAGTTGCAACTGACGAGTCGTCGTTGCAAGGCTTGAAGAATAGCAAAATACAGAGAAATCGTCCACAAACAAGGAACAAAGCACAGGACTTTTCACAACAGACGTAATACTATTAATAGTAATAGCAAAGTTCAAAATGGTTCAAATGGCTCTGAGCACTATGGGACTCAACTGCTGAGGTCATAAGTCCCCTAGAACTTAGAACTACTTAAACCTAACTAACCTAAGGACAACACACACATCCATGCCCGAGGCAGGATTCGAACCTGCGACCGTAGCGGTCGCGCGGTTCCATACTGTAGCGCCAGAACCGCTCGGCCACCAGCGGCCGGCAATAGCAAAGTCCGCCACACTTAAAACACTACCTTGAGGGACACCGTTCTCTTGTTCAAAGCGACTAGACAGTACGTCTCCGACTCGGTACCGAAAATAACGTGGCGACAGGAAGGACCGAATAAAATTGGGAAGACATCCACGAAAACCCCATTCGTGGAGCTGCCTGATGATAAGATGCCTCCAAGTAGTGTCTTGTGCCTTTTCAATGTCAAAAAATATTCCCAACAGGTGATGCTGGCGCAGGAAAGCCTGTTGCATAGCCGCCTCCAGGAGGGCCGGGTTATCAAAGGTGGAGCGATACCTCCTGAACCCACACTAAAAGCGACTAAGGAGTTGTCTGGATTCTAACATCCAGACAAGGCGGCGGTTGACCATCCGCTCCAAGGTCTTTCCCACGCAGCTAGTGAGGGCAACACTACGGTAACTACCCGGGCACGTGCGGTCTTTCCCAGGGTTTAAAAGAGGATTTAAAATTGCTTCACGCCACGAGTCGTGGAAGTGACCGGACATCCAAACAAGATTAAAAAGTCGGAGGAGGATTTCTTTATTTCTCCCTGTGAGGTGCCGCAGCATGCTATAGTGGATTCTGTCCTGACCAGGGGATGTATCACGAGGCCCACACAATGCAGAATCCAGTTCCCACATGAAAAATGGGCAGTTGTACTCTTCTGTATTGGGTGAGCGGAAGTCAAGACTGCTCCTCTCAGCAGCCACTCTGTGGGGCTGGAAAGCTGGATTATGACTGGCGGTTGCAGTAATAGCTGCAAAATGAGCCGCCATAGACTGGGCAATATCTTTTGGGGTCGTTTGGAGAGTACCATTCCACATTATAGCAGCCATAGGGCACCTCCCACCTCTCCCAGAAATCCTCCTGATGGTCTCCCATACAATGGAACTTCGTGCAGAACGATTAATGGTGTTCAGGAACTGCTGCCACGACCTCTTCTTGCTCTCTCGTATAATCCGACGACACTTTGCCGCGCCACCCAAAAGGCTGCTAGGTTCTCTACAGTTGGCCGGCATTTGAACCTACGCAGAGCTGCCCGCCTAGCCCTGATTGCAGAGCGGCATTCGTCGCTCCACCAAGGGACAGGCTGCCGCTTCGGTTGTCCCGTGGACTGTGGGATGGACGCTTCACTGGCGCGGTGGATCACTTCAAAAAAAATGATCCACCCACTCCTGGACACTGACCCGATGTTCAAACTGGGCTAGTTTACAGTGCCCAGTTAGCTCTACCGAGCACCCATCGAGGCGGTTTCCTTTCCGGTTCCACTGCATGTGGCAGGTGAATCCAGATGGGGAAGTGATCGCTGCCGTGTAAGTCATCAACCACTTCCCATGCAGCAGTGTGGGCGATGGCTGGAGAGCAAAGCGATAGATCAATGGCAGAGAACGACCCAGTTGCAATGCAAAAATGCGTGCTTTGACCTGTATTTAGCAAATAGGCACTGGAAGACAGAAGAAGCCTCTCGATTGCTCTACCCCTGGGGCAAGTACTCACAGAGCCCAAAAGCATATTGTGTGCATTAAAATCACCACAGAGGATGAAGGGGTGGGGGAGCAGTGTAAGAAGATCACTGAGAGCCTCTTCGTCGAGCACATCATGTGGGGGCA
This sequence comes from Schistocerca nitens, assembly GCF_023898315.1. Classification (NCBI taxonomy): domain Eukaryota; kingdom Metazoa; phylum Arthropoda; class Insecta; order Orthoptera; family Acrididae; genus Schistocerca; species Schistocerca nitens. The sequence continues at coordinate 830,228,485 of NC_064615.1, forward strand.
GGTAAAGCGAACATGCTGTTAGCATATGACGCACGTGTACTAATATTGCAACTACCTGTAAATTCGTCGTGATGGAGAGAGCCGAGGAGTGATAGTCGGTTTTGACGAAGATACCTACTCCTCCTCGAGCTCTCTGGCCACTCAGGTCGTCCTTTTTTGTGGGGGACATAACCACGTAGCTCAGGGGTGTATGTTTCACTGAAATTTGTCTCTTGCAGACATACACACATAGGTCTATCCTGAACCAACAGACGTAGTTCCTCCACATGTGTCCTGAACCCTTGCAGGTTCCATTGCAATATGGGAGCCATCACGGTGGTTGTATTTTCTGCCTCTCTTTCCGCCGAGGTGGGGAGACTGCAGCGGGAGGAGGCTCAGTCTTGGGCGAGATGATTGCCCCATATTCTCAGACTCCATCAGCTCTGGGGAAGAGTCTGATGAAGCGTCTAGTGGGACCACATTAACATGATCCGAGGGTTTACCAGCCGATTTAATCTGTTGGTGCTGCTTGACGTGTGCTTTCCTTTGTTTAGGGGGCTTTGCTGGAACTGGAGCTGGGGCGTTTATGACCATGCTGGGCTTTGGAACAGCCTCAGCAATCGGAGATGCCTGGGGCTCTTCAGAGCTACTGTACCTTTCTCTGCTGTTCGAGGAGGGGCTACAGGCTCTGATACACTTGCTGCCTTGCAAGTGCAATGATATGTGCAGGTGTTCGTGCAAATACTAACAACCTCGTCTGTGTAGATGCATCGACTTTTGGAGGCGGCTTCTGAACAATGGAAGCAAAAGACGTAACGAATGTGGGGGGCTGCATGGCCTTAAATATCTTTTTGTCTTCACTGTAGGGGATACGCTTAGTTGTTTTTATTTCTTGTATTTTATGTTCCTCTAGGAAGATTCTACAGCCCCTACTCCAAACAGGGTGGCTTCACAACAGTTTATACATCTGACAGGCGACGAACAGTCAACTCCGTCATGGGCAGCCTTACTACAGTTGCCACACATCGCTTCTCCTTTACACACTAGAGTTGTATGCCCAAAGCGCTGGTACTTAAAACAGCGCATTGGGTTTGGGACATACGACCGTACGTTTAGACGAAGAAATTCTGCCTTGACGTGTTCTGGGAGTTTGGGGGTATTGAAAGTATGAATGAAGGAGTCAGATTTCACCAGGTTCCCATCCACCCTTTTCATGATGTTCTGAACGTCAACAATTCCCTCCTGAGCCCACTCACTCTTTAATTCTTCTACAGGAATGTCAACGAGATCCCTACAGGTAACAACACCCTTACTGGAGTTCAGGGTGCTGTAAAGCTCTCTATCGATTGTGTATTCCCCCAAGCATTTAGCTGTTTGAAGGTTAACTGCTTGCTGAGCATTTGATGTTTCAACAAGCAGTGTCCCTTTCCGTAAACGCTTCACTGATTTTAAAGTTCCAGCTATTCCTTCTAGACCCTTTTGGATATAGAATGGCGAAACCTTTTCAAAGGAACCCTCTTTCCTTTTTATTATTAAAAACACATTCTGGTTGTCAGTATGTGCTCTATTATTACTCTGAACTGCTGTACGTTTGCTGACGCCTGAGTCAGGAGGACTGGCTAACCTAGCCCTCTTGTTGGATTGGGCGGTAGTGCCTACCAGCGGTCCACCCATCCCACCATCCCACTGGCCAGCGAAAAATTAGAAGGAGGAAAAGAGGAAGAATTCGTGATATCCATGGTCGTCCCACGAGCAGCTAGGGAAACTTATGTCCATCCAGACAGAGCCCCGCATGCCTTGTACAACTGAGGCGCGGCAGGTTCCCCAGAGGTTACCCGCTAGCGACTGTTCCACCTCAACAGCCATGCATCTTATCGGCGCGCAGCACACCTTAAGATTGAAGGGTTTTTTATAGAGGTCAGGCAATCAAGCCAAGATACCCGGTCCCTACGACACACAACGTTCCACCGTTGAGCCACACGGTGGTCGCTGAAGCATGCCAAGAGCTTACGGTATCAGCAGACTGGCGGCGCACACCAGTCCACAGCCCGAGGACCTCGGGTTCGCCAAGCCCGTACCCAGCAAACGAATGCTGAGCCCCCTGAGGGATCCTTAGGTTAGTTAGGTTTAAGTAGTTCTAAGCCTAGGGGACTGATGACCTCAGCTGTTAAGTCCCATAGTGCTCAGAGCCATTTGAACCATTTGAACTTGCACACACAACAGTGCGGAGCGAACTGCCTCCGGCCAGACCACATACAGTATATATACAGCTACAGAACATTCCAGTACAATGGTTCTTGGCATTTGTGGATACTTATAGAATGTATTCGAACGGAATATAGAAATTAAAATTGTACATCCAGGTGAGTTTTGAACTCGCAACCCACCATGCAACAGTTTAGTAAATAACCACCACGCGACGGCGCTACCCAGCTTCTTCTGTGACTATGGTGTTATCTGGGCATTCATTAGGATATATAAAAGCTGCACCTAGCTATAGGTTTCGTACAACATCAGACCCCTTCGATAACCACGTGCGGGATTTTCATATTATCTCACCACTACGCTCAGCTGTTATCCCTACAGAAAAAATGGAAAGGACGTTTCTGTAGTTAAATTTAATACTGGGATACTATTTTGCTGGAGGACATGCTTTTCGAGTTACTCAAGAAAAACGCGTTTGGAGGTCTCTTTTGTACGCTTTACTTGGCTAATTTGAAAACTCTAGCGAAAATGTATCTCAACACACAATTTAATTACTTTACAGGATGACCCTGTTCATTTTTTCTGTAGAATTAGTAATTTGCATATAGTGAGGGAGAGAATATGAAAACCTTACCCAAGGCATAGAACTCATGGGTAGAGGCAACTGTATAACCATACATACGTTGTGCGGTTACACTGAGGTGACCACAAGTCATGGGATAGAGACATTCATAGATACAGGTAGCTGTAATATCGCATACATAAGGCTTAAAAGGGCAGTGGATAGGCGGACTTCTCACTTGTACTCGGGTGATTTATGTGAAAAGGTTTCGACCGTGATTATGGCCGAACGGGGGGAATTAACAGACTTTGAAGGCGGAAAGGTAGTAGAAGCTAGACACATGGTACATTCCATTTCGGAAATTGTCAAGGAATTTGGTATTCTGAGATCGAGAGTGTCAAGAGTGTGTCGAGAATGCCAAATTTCAGGCATTACCTGTCACCAAGGGCAACGCAATAGTCGACTGGCTTCCCGTAACGAGGGAGAGCAGCGACGTTTGAGTAGAGTTTTCAGTGCTATCAGAGAAGCAACACTGCATGAAATAACCGCAGAAATCAATTTGGGACGTACGACGAACGTATCCGTTATGACAATGCGGCGAAATTTGGCATTAATTGGCTGTAGCTGCAGACGACCCACACAAGAGCTATTGCTAGCAGCAGGATGTCGTCTGCTGCGCCTCCCTGGGCGCGTGAGTGAATCAGTTGGACCCTATACGATTGGAAAACTGTGACCTGGTCAAATAAGTCCCGACTGAAGTTGATAAGAACTGATGATAGGACTCGACTGTGGCATGGAACCCACGAAACTATGGACACAACTTGTCAACAAGGCAAGATGATGCTGGCCATAATGATGTGCGGCTGAGTTTACATGGAACAGACTGGGTCCTCCGATCCAACTGAACCACTTGGCGACTATTTTCAGCCATTCATGGACTTCATGTACCCAAACAACGATGAAGTTTTCATGGATGACATTGTGGCATGTCATCGGGCCACAATTGTTCGATACTGATTTGAGAAACTTTCTGAACAATTCGAACGAATGATCTGGCCACCCACATAGCCCAACATGAATCCCAAGAACATTTATGGGACATAACCGAGTGGTCAGTTCTTGCATAAAATGCTGCACCGGCAATACTTTCGCAATTATGGACGGCGATCCAAGCAGCGCCGTTCATTATTTCTGCGTGGGATTTCCAATGAGCTTTTGAGTCCACACCACGTCGACTTGCTATACAACGCCAATCAAAAGAAAGTGTTAACACCATATCATGAGGTATCCCATGACTTTTTCCGTGTATATCGTAGCAAGCAGATGGCTGCTTTATTTAGTATTTTTGAAGATTTTCGAGTAGAGAGACTTCAAGTTACAGCCATTTACGTACGGAAATCAGTAATCTACTTGCTGTATTTGAAAGCATCTTTGAGTAAAATGTAAAACGGTTTATTTGCTTACTACTTACTAAGTTTTGTTCTATTCCAAGCAACGGTGCGTACGCTCATAAACGAACGTTTATAGCACTTTTTTAAGAAGTGCTGCAATAGTTGCTCACCTCACCATTACCTTTTTCTGGGAGGAAGAGGGCCGGAGCGTTCTTAGAAATTTTTCAGTAATGCGTCATCTCACTAAGTACCATTTTGGGCAAGAGAATACTCCAACCTGTTTCTGCTCGTCCACCATCATCCATAAGGTCGTTGGAAGAATGAGGATACTTCTTATACGGGCTTCAGCCGCCAGTGCTAACAAAACAAAATGATGACGACAAGGAATTTCAACTTAGCTCTTGCGGTGTGTGTTTGACCAGTGCACCAATCCACAAATTAGTAAGACGGTGTAGTGTTCCTTTTCAGAAAACAGGGAGTAACAGTCAACAAGTTGTTATAATTAATCTACTGCCCCTACGGCACTTCATTTCCACCGGCAGAAAATAAAGCATCGATTAGGAGTAACAATGTTCCGTGGAACTGCATAGCATTACTTCCTATAGAGATGTAAATGCTGACGGCGAGGCGTGCGACGTCCTGCTCTCTGAGGCGACTCCAGTGTGGGAGTCCTGCCGGACTTCTGCAGAAGTCGTTAGCGGCCTTATCAACAAGTTGCGTCGGCCATGCCCATCTGAGTTAGAGTGTTAGCACAAACGGCACACCTGGGAAATATTGACACGTAATAACTCCCCCCCCCACACACACACAGACGCTCCTCCTTCCCCCTTTTCCACCACAGCTGGACATCAACCGGCTGGGGCTATGGCTATACTCTTAAGTAGCAATGGGAGCACCCGACAGCCTAAAACCGATAGCGATATTTTAGTTCTGAATAACGGGGATAATTAGGTGTTTATTTGGTCTAGGTAACAACAGTCTTTTTAGTCTGTACTAATAACGTGTTAAATACCGGTATATCAATTTACCATAGCAGTGGTGCTAAAATTTTTGGCGTTTCAATAAAACTTTTTTTAGAACACGTTGAAACGTCCCCTTTGAACAATTATACATGACTGTGCTTAAACTGACACACAATATTTAATAGCGCAACGCAATCTGACTTTCAATAATCCCTACAAAAGAATGGCCCGGACTAACATTAACCTATACCTTTCACAAATGACTTACCTCACAAAAATCTTCGTTACTGAAGCTACTGCAATACAGCGAGCGCCACTACTGATAGCTAAATAAAAGATTCAAACTACTGAAGGCACTAACTACTGATAGGCATAGTTAGCAAATGAAAGACTTTGATAGAGAACAAACAATGTATTTACCTTAATAGTGTTCAAAAGTCATAATATATATATATATCAGTTCATGATATCCAGTCTTACAAATTTACTGTCTCTGCCCAGATCATCCGCTATCAAAACTCCGCCATCTCACTCCCCACATCCACCACTGCTGGCGGCTCACCTCCAACTGTGCAACGCTACGCGCTGTTAACATCCAGCTGCCCAACACTACAATGGCAGACAACAATGCAAACTAGCCACAGACTGCACACAGCACAGCCAGTGATTTTCATACAGAGCGCTACGTGGCGTTATCAATATAAAAACCTAAACAGTCTACTTACATAGCCCCCATGCTCCCCACAAAAAATTTTACAAATTGTTTTGGGCACTGGCCAATACATATTTGTTAAAACATTTTTCACAACTACAATAACAAAGAAATCAAATGCACACACTTATTGATACAATGTTGGTCAAAAGCTAAAATTTTCTCGCAGTCCATAAAGACAGTCCTGATCGTTCATCACAATAAAATAGCAGTGTTTTTCTCAAAGTCTGAGCAGTAAAAGAAAATGCACATGGAAGTAGTGGATTTTCTTGCAGTCTTGAAGAAGTAGTGTTGTCCTTCCAACGGAAAGACAGTGTTGACTCTTGACATGCAGACAGGTAATGGGCCACAACAGAGCAAACGCACAGCAGAGTCAGTCGAAGTTTTGAAGAATATCGGTAGGTAGGTCATCACAGAGCAGACCCACTGTAGTCTTGGTAGAGAGTATGATATTGGTGGGCCACCAGAGGTGCAGACCCACTGCAGGCCTTGTAGAGATGGCTAGCAGCCATCTGCTGTGACAGTGCAGGTTCACAATCACCATTGAAGAGTGTTGCGGAGAATACAGCAAGTCCATGAACCACCACTTGTGCACTCAAAAAATTTTTTTTGAAATGTCCTTAGAACCAGCAATGCTGTTATCCAGTCCCTTGCTGAATTATTAACACATGTGCAAACATTAACAGTCCTCTTTTTTTCACATATTGTGCATATACTATGACCAACAGGAATGTGTGTAGTGAAATGAATGCTTACAAATTACTTAATTTGATAAACTTGTGTCAATTACAATTTTATAACATCAGAATACAATTACAGAAATACAGAAAACATCATTAAAACATAATAATACAGATAACATTTGTAGTAATACAGGCTTTACAAAAGAATAGAAATAAACATATACATCAGTGTTACAGGAATTATGACATAAGTAAATATATAAAATAATGAGAATAGTTTTCGAAACATTAATTTCACACATGAGCATTGAAACAGAACAGAATTAATAGTGTCTAAACATCTTTACAAAGTAAATAACATATTATTAATGCAAATTATATTTGAGGATAACAGTATTCCTCATCACAGTGAATGTGGCTTAGTACTACAAAAATTCTACAACATAAATCTTAGTAGCTAAACACATAAAGACAGGAAAACACAAATACAAAAGAGTACACAAACACATAGCAGAATAACACAGGAGGAAAGGACAGGGTTTGTTTTCAGTGTAACATTTGGTACTGCGGTCCAACCCAAAACTTCATTCCATAGATATTTCGTCTTATTTCAACATTTGTTGACACCAAAAACATCCATCGAAGCATGCTTTCTGTATTTATACGTTCACATATTTCTTACCTCATTATTTATTTTCCATTATCTTACCTCATCATTTCTTTCCAAGAAAATCCTACCTATGCCTGCTTTCTGTACTTTTTTCGTATAACTTCTCAATGCATTTCTTCCAATTCATCGCAACTCATTCTCTTATATAGTCTACCACCTCTTAAGCTAACTTAAATCTACTGAGCAAGGATGCTAAACTAAGGGACAAGGCAATGCAGCAGCACAAAACAATTAATACAAACAGCAATGAAAAAAAAAATGGAAATTGTCAAAGCAAGCAGCAGTAAATCTAAACTAACAGAGCAAATGCAACATTACAACTAACATGAGCCAATGTGCAGCAACAAGAAAAATAAATCAGTAGTAAAACTGGCTTAACAGAGTAATAAAAAATGAAATTCAGTAGCACTATGCCTGGCAAACAGCAGCAGCAAATACTATAACTTATACCTAAACATGGCAAAGCTCAAGCAGAAAAAATATTACAGTAAAGATAGCCATGTCTAATACCTATGTCACATCTTAGTGTCTATGTAATTAAAGTGGTGCACCACAACAACTTATTGTAAAAAAAATATTACCATGTACTTGAAAATAAAATTGTGTATGCAGTTACTGTTACTAGTCCCTTCTTATTGTTCTTTCCTTTCCAAGTGCTCCTTTTTTGAAGAATGTGGATCATAAAATTATTATTTAAGAGATCTGTTGACAGAAAGTTTTCAGATTAGCAAATGCATTCAATTTTTTTTTTATAAAACCAATGTTGCAGCACAGCTGGAAACCAAATATCAAATGAAATAAGCAACTATGTACAAAGTAAAGCATAAAAATATCAGTCAATAGTCATGTGGCATTTCATAAGTTAGTAGAAATTCTCTCAACTCTCGTAGAAAGACGCTTGTCATAATCAGGTGTGCAGATGTAAGTATCTTTCCAAGTAATGAGCGTGTCGTATTTGCGATGCTTTCTAGAAAGGAATGTCAATAGCGAGATTAATGGCCTCTCCTTTTTTTTCCACCTGTGCCTCTGAAAGGCACACACTAATGGTTTTTTTTCAGGCGACTGTCGCACAGCTGGGTGCTTACAGTGCATTATGTCAAGGTGACCTACCTTCCTTACCGAAATATTTACGAAATCAGTTACCGCTACAGTGACAGTTTGATACAAATAAAATTTCACAGGTCGAAATATTTGCGTTACAAATCTGTAGAAACAAAATCCTATAAATATAACAGTGTCCAAAAAATTTTCGCCGGCATTGTGATACATTCACGCATTTACACACATTTCATAACTCCTAAAGTATGATTCTTGGTTTCCAACATCCTTTTTCACAAGTCAGAGTCCCTAACCACTACTCATTATTGCTCACCTTCTTACACATATACATATTCGTCGACACTTGTTCAATATTTCATCATAATAAATACATATAATAAACATTCCTGAACAGCATAATACACATCGTCGTCGTAGTAATAACATCATAACACCTCAGTCAAATCTCAAAATCGTCGTAGCTTCCTCAAATAATTTCAAAACCTAAAGAAAATTCTCTGCTCATTTCAATATTGTAATCTACATCAAACGTACTTTAAAATCATGATCCCATACCAAATACATCATTCAAAACTCTCATAGTATCCCAATGGTTCCGAAAAAATATGAACAGTTCACAAAGTACAGACAAAATACAATTTCATAAGTGTGAAGTTATCCAACTGTGTAATTACGTAAACGTATGTCACTGATGTAGTAAAAAGATGTTTGTTTCTCTGTCAAATAATCAGATAGCTGTGTAATTCTGTTTTAGAGGAATATGGTACCGATGTGTAAAGTTGTATAAGCAAATACCATATTAGCTAGGGCTCCTAGTGTTTGCCACACACATGGTACACAAAGTAAGCGTGTACCCCCTGAGGATTAATGTAATTATACCCTCAGGTGTTACAGATTACAGCAATGGAATGAAATGTATCACTGAAAACTTTCTTTGTATGTCAAAAATTTTGAAAAATAAATGGTTTAAATACAAAATTAATCACTCAAATGCGTGTCCTGTAGCGCTAAATGTGCGTCTTGCTGTAAGATAATTCTGTGGAAGTGTCGTAGTTATCGTCCTCTGTAAGCAAAGTTCTGCTGAAGTCAATGTACTCACCTCATCATAAACAAAAGTGGAATGCTTTGCGTATAGATATCGTAGTTATTATGCTTGTTGCCATGATGAAGAAAGTACTGTACTGTAACGTATTGTTGTGCTACCGAAAAGGCTGTCTCATTGTAGCTATACCACAAAAGTTACTACTAAAATATGTTTTACTTTCCAGAGTAACATATAAAAACTCTGCAGATATGAAACAGATAAACCGCAAAAGCAACTATGTAAATTGTATCACACATTAGTAGCGTGATGATACAATCGTGTAGCTATCAATGAAACCAAATGCTAAGTCATATTTTATCTCACAGAAAGTACTTCAAATAAAGAATGTCTTTTCAAGTAAACCAAAATGTTGCATTAAAATCTCACTAGCAGTATATGTTCTAAGTATGTAAGCCTTATAGTCGTTATGTAATCGTGCAATTAACAAGCAAGAATGTACCCACACAATAACACCGTGTCCTCTGTTCACTATAACAATGCATTCGTTCTCTTGGTTCTTGACTGGTTATTTAACTTCAAACATTGTTGCATGTTAACAGATTCTAAGTCTGACAAAGCATACTAGTAAAGTAGAGTGAAAAATCTTATGGCAAAGACTAAGTTAAAAAACAGATTATCTCTCAATAAATGGTTTTCATGTGTAATGTGGTGCAATCCTTTACTCTTCCTAGGTCGCAGAGTTTCAACTCCAACGCAATTATCATGTGGTACATGGTACATCGGTAAAGAATATTCAAATTTTTCTCAAGGTTAGCGGCTATGTTATTTCTCTCTGAGCCAGCCGGCGCACATGGCTCCCTGTGGTGCGAGTCATTGTTTGCTATCTCTTTGTTGGTGTGCGTCATTATTGGGATTCGGAGACCTAACTTATACAAATTCACCTTGCCGAGAGGGCCCAGCCCTGTTTGAATCCCGCCAGTTCTTATGAAATTCAGGCCTGTCGTTATGATTATATCGTCCGTCGTCATGTTGGTAGTTCCTGTAGTTTCTTTCTTGTCGGTTAAGTGGTGGAGAATTTCTCCCTGAATTATCACTGCATGGTGGACCGTTGCGTCTGAAGTTATTCTGTCTCCCTTGATAATAATAGTTCTGGTTGCCATATTTTCTGTTTCTATGATTGTCTCTGTCATATTCATTACTAAGGAAATGCGATCTTTCTCTGCAACTATTACTCTGCCAGTGGTTATCATGTGGGTGGTGTCTGTTTTGGTCACGATTTACGTTTCAAGAATAGCCTTGTCGTGTCCATTTATTATTTCTTTCATCGCAGAATTGTGACGGATATGACCTGTAATTGTTGTCTTCCTGTTTTCGCGTCCCGCGATCGTCAGTGTCAATATCCAATTCTTGTAAGAATCCCTGAAAAGCTTCAATGTCGTCTTTGCAACGTCCTGCCAAAATAATATGTCGTAAATGTTCAGGCAATTTCATTAAGCAAATGCGGATGAGTTCTGAGGGGCTGTATGGGTTTGACAGGTACTGATTCTTGTGCAACATGTCTTCAAAATATTTCACAAGACTGGAAAATTCAGATTGTTCGAAACGTTTCATCATTATGATGCTATGTTTTACTCGGTCTTGTGTAGCTTGAGACCAATATGCTGAGAGGAAGGCATGATAAATTTCTCTTTCACTGTGACAATCGTGAATGACCGATCGCATTCTTTCAGCTGGTTCATTCTCTAAGCAGCCACACATAAATTCTAATCTGTGCTCTAATGACCAGTTGGGAGGAAAACAATGAGAGAATTGATGGTGCCACGCTTGTGGATGAATGTCGTTGCCAGAATTCTTAAATGTTTTGAATTTACGTGTAGTGATGAACAGCTTACAGTCAAAATCATCGTGTCGGCGAGTCGCATATCGGTCATTGTTACGTCGTGTCGGCGGTTCCATCTCAAAATTCGGTGCACCTTGCCAATTTCTTTCATAATTTCCGAAATGCCCTGTGTTATTATTTTGTGGCTTTCCCGTATTTCTAAGTCCTTCTTTCCGTGTTGGAGCGCGAGTTTCCTCTGAAATATGTAATTTTGGTATTACTTGTGCCAACTGATCTTGTACTTCCAGGATTTCTCTTTTGTGTTGCGTATTAATTTGATTCTGATTTTGTTTGAATTTCCTAATTTGTTCATACTCTTCTGTGTCAGTGATGGGTACAGGTCTTGTGTCACTCAGATCATCATCTACCTTTGCAGATAAGTTAGTGAACTGATCCGAAAGTTCGGCTACTTTCTCCGATAGTGTACTTATTTCCTCAGTGTGTTTTTCTGAACCAAGTTTCAGAGTGTCCGTTTGTGTTGAAATCGTATCTAATGTGTCCTTTAAGTTTTCCTGAGTTTTTGCAAGTTGCGTAACCGAATCGGTAGATGCAACCGAGTCAGTTTTAGCTTGCAAGGTCTCATGATTTTCATGAACAACAGTTTGCAGTTCTTTTATGGCTGCTTCGTGATTCTGTAATGTATTTTCATGCCGCGAAAAAATACGTTGGAAATGCTCACAAATTTGTGTTTTTACGTCATTACAGAATTTTGACATTTCGATTCAATGTTATGTAACTCAGTAGTTAAATCTTCACGTGTTTGTTCAAGCGTATGTTCCACTGACCTAACTTTTGAAGCTTTTGTTCCATTGCGTCTAACTTTTGTAGCCTTTGTCCCATTTGTTGCATTAACTGTAATAACAATGCACTGGTGTCTGAAACATGTTCCTCAGTGCATTTCAGCAATGAATTTGCACCGGCAACATTCACATTTTGACAAGCAGAACATGTGTCTTGACTTATTTGAGAAAGCGGTGAGGACCTAAAACCTTAATCTGCAGTATTTGCAAGAATGTGTCCTGTCATTTAGGATTCCTGAGGCGAGCTGTTGCCGACCGATCGATCCATAATGCTTCCCTGTTCAGTAATTGTTTCACTGTCTACACCATTGTTTGCCGCCTGCTCCATTTCCCTATGAACAATTACCAAATTACTATGTTCAACATTAGTTAATTCATTACACGGTGGCACTAACACACTGCTTTCGTCTTCACTGTCATTTCTCAGTTTACTTTGGAGCCTAGTATTACGTTTTTCACACGCCATAATTGTCACAATGTTTCACACGATAACACAGAAAAGCACAATTTTAAGAGCAAAAATAAGAAAACACATTAACATAGCACTGAAAATAATATCTAGTTAATCGCAAGCGCAGCTGCGAAATACTTGGTGCAAATCTACATGCATGCCACAACTGTTTCACTGTACAATAATGAAAGACTGCAACTACAAACGAGATTCTCTCTACAATTACGCGCTAGCAATAAACAAAAGGTACACTAATTACACAAAGTACAAGAAAAAATCAGAAGATTCCAGTGAGGTATCCTCGGCTAAGGGTCGACATATGAAACGTCCTCTTTGAACAACTATACATGACTGTGCTTAAACTGACACACAATATTTTTTAGCGCAACGCAATCTGACTTTCAATAATCCCTACAAAAGAATGGCCCTGACTAACATTAACCTATACCTTTCACAAATGACTTACCTCACAAAAATCTACGTTACTCAAGCTACTGCAATACAGCGAGCGCCACTACTGACAGCTAAATAAAAGATTCAAACCACTGAAGGCACTAACTACTGATAGGCATAGTTAGCAAATGAAAGATTTTGATAGAGAACAAACAATGTATTTACCTTAATAGTGTTCAAAAGTCATAATATATATATATATCAGTTCATGATATCCAGTCTTACAAATTTACTGTCTCTGCCCAGATCATCCGCTATCAAAACTCCGCCATCTCACTCCCCACATCCACCACTGATGGCGGCTCACCTCCAACTGCGCAACGCTACGCGCTGTTAACATCCATCTGCCCAACACTACAATGGCAGACAACAATGCAAACTAGCCATAGACTGCACACAGCACAGCCAGTGATTTTCATACAGAGCGCTACGTGGCGTTACCAATAAGAAAACCTAAACAGCCTACTTACAAAGTGTAATGTTTATTTGTAAAATTTCCATTGCTATGAAATATTGTTATCACGTGAAACGGAGAAAGCAATCGGTGCTATTTCAGTAACAACGCCGATTTAGAGACGAGGAACAAAAACATAACATTAGAATCGGTGCAGCATTGCTGAGGCCATAATGTAGCAGTGTGGTGTGGTGTGGCCTTTTATAAACCTGTAGTGTGCAAGACATGCTTACAACTGGTTGAAAAAGTAAACATATATGAATAAAAACGTTCATTATTTGTGTGCAAATTCTATGAAACATAAAGAAGAGTTACGTCAGTAATAATGAAGCAGCGGAAAATGCTCCTATCGGAGAATAAAAGTGTGAATACGTTCCTCTTCAATTAAAAGACTCTGACTAATAGATGGTTACCAGCTGCCTCATTCTACCTTCCTCAATATCTTTACAATTTTCCCAATAGTTTTCGCATGCGAACATTTTCGCGAATTTTTGTAACGTGCAGCTCACTTCATATTACCGCAAGCTCTCTTAACTGTAACTCATTCACACCCATTAGGCACCGCGAGTAGACATCATTCCATTAGAACTACTGACAGCCTTGGCAGAGCCAGTCCAGACAAATCTCTACCATCTGGTGAGCAAAATGTATGAGACAGGCGAAATACCCTCAGACTTCAAGAAGAATATAATAATTCCAATCCCAAAGAAAGCAGGTGTTGACAAATGTGGAAATTACCGAACTATCAGTTTAATAAGTCACGACTGCAAAATACTAACGTGAATTCTTTACAGACGAATGGAGAAACTGGTAGGAGCCGACCTCGGGGAAGATCAGTTTGGATTCCGTAGAAATGTTGGAACACATGAGGCAATACTGACCTTACGACTAGATTAAGAAAAGGCAAACCTACGTTTCTAGCATTTGTAGACTTAGAGAAAGCTTTTGACAGTGTTGACTGGAATACTCTCTTTCAAATTCTGAAGGTGGCAGGGGTAAAATACAGGGACCGAAAGGCTATCTACAATTTGTACAGAAACCAGACGGCAGTTATAAGAGTCGATGTTATTCAATCTGTATATTGAGCAAGCAGTAAAGGAAACAAAAGAAAAATTCGGAGTGAGTATTAAAATCCATGGAGAAGAAATAAAAACCTTGAGGTTCGCCGACGACATTGTAATTTTGTCAGAGACAGCAAAGGACTTGGAAGAGCAGTTGAACGGAATGGACAGTGAATTGAAAGGAGGATATAAGATGAAGATCAACAAAAGCAAAACGAGGATAATGGAATGTAGACGAATTAAGTCGGGTGATGCTGAGGGAATTAGATTAGGAAATGAGACACTTAAATTAGTAAAGGAGTTTTGCTATTTGGGGAGCAAAATAACTGATGATGCTCGAAGTAGAGAGAATATAAAATGTAGACTGACAATGGCAAGGAAAGCGTTTCTGAAAAAGAGAAATTTGTTAACATCGAGTATAGATTTAAATGTCAGGAAGTCGTTTATGAGAGTATTTGTACGGAGTGTAGCCATGTATGGAAGTGAAACATGGACGATAAATAGTTTGGACAAGAAGTGAATAGAAGCTTTTGAAATGTGGTGCTAGAGAAGAATGCTGAAGATTAGATCGGTAGATCACATAACTAATGAGGAGGTATTGATTAGAATTGGGGAAAAGAGGAGTTTGTGACACAACTTGACTAGAAGAAGCAATCGGTTGGCAGGACATGGTCTGAGGCATCAAGGGATCACCAATTTAGTATTGGAGGGCAGCGTGGAGGGTAACAATCGTAGAGGGAGACCAAGAGATGAATACACTAAGCAGATTCCGAAGGATGTAGGCTGCAGTACGTACTGGGAGATGAAGCAGATTGCACAGGAGAGAGTAGTATGGAGAGCTGCATCAAACCAGTCTCAGGAGTGAAGATCACAACAACAACAACAGTCAATCGCCATAAGACTCCTATACCCATTCACTCCCAGTTGCTCTTACTCACTGACGCATTCAGCCCAACTCACTAATATCTCTCTGTCATTGCCTCCTGTGTCACAGCCACAGTACCCCTTTGCTCTGTCTTACTATTACAGTCTCCTGTGACTGTTATTGCATCCCTCTTCCTCACCTGCCGGCCGCAGTGGTCTCGCGGTTCTAGGCGCGCAGTCCGGAACCGTGCGACTGCTACGGTCGCAGGTTCGAATCCTGCCTCTGGTATGGATGTGTGTGATGTCATTAGGTTAGTTAGATTTAAATAATTCTAAGTTCTAGGGGACTGATGACCACAGCAGTTGAGTCCCATAGTGCTCAGAGCCATTTGAACCATTTTTTTTTTCTTCCTCACGTCATTCATTCCTTCCTATGTCTCCTGTCTCTTGTCACTGTATTTATCTCACTCTTCCTCGTTGTCATTATCATAATTCTTCTGTCATTATCACTGGCTCATACTGGGCCTTGCCTGACGAAGCAGGTTAACTTTAAACCTCTACATCTTAGAAACGGATAACGATGTCAAGAAAATTTTGGAAGTTTTTCCAGGTCTGTATCGTCAAAATTTCAGCCATTTGTTGTGCATATCGCTCTTGGAGTCCTCGGGCGGATTTTGGTCAACTGGTGACGGCAAAATTATAGTAAAAATACCTTTTTAGGATCTTCCGAGGAACCGCCCATGAACTAATGGTGCCACCATAAGTCCCATCAAGCCCAACACAGACCACGCCAAATGGAAAAAGAACCAAGCGATTCACTCTATTTGGCTAACGTGGAGGAAGTGTATATATTCGTACTTTGACCCTATATTGTAAGATAGTGACATTAAGACGATCGTTCCGCTGGCCTAGCCCAATGACTACGCAAAACGCTCGACCATAACTTTTTATCACCTATAGAACCCGAGGTATAAGCACCGGAACATACAGTTTTTGTGTGCAGCGTTTTGGAACATACTAATTTTGCATGCTGTTGCATGCATACGGAGACTTAAAACGAAAAATAAGAGTCCTCCAACATCAGCTGTTACTATTTAGCAGCGATTAATCGTAATGCCCAAATAGTTTTATGATCCACATTTATAACATCATAACATCAATTTTGAGCAGTTTAAAAAAATTAGAAGCAAAAGGAGAATACTGATAATTTTTTGTAAAATTCAAGCTCTTATTAGTTGTCGATAGCACCGATTCAGAAACATTTTTCCGTATTAATGAAATATTATTCGCAGCCCTACCACCACCCTGTTTCCATGAGAAATCATCCGAATGTTCTTGGACTTTCTTTCACTTTACTCATGTCATATATGTTTATCTCCCTCCATAATTGAATGGTAGTGTTTGCAGTTTTACCAGGGTGAACCTAGAATCGATTTTTGGTGACAGCACCATTTTAAACAGTCACCCCCATCATTAAAATGGCGTCAGACGAAAATATTTGATCTAGTCTGTGAGCCATACGAGATTGTTATTTATCTACTTATACAGCAGATTTTTTTTATTATTCAGGGTGTTTAAGAGTTAGTTATACAAAAGTAGGCGAACTAAAGGTACCAATTGCGTTCCGTATTTTACTTAATACATACAGGATATTTATCGTAATGATTATTACTACAATTGATACTGAGAACAGCTTTTGGTTTACATTAATTGTTGAGTTATAGCGATTATTGTAACTGAAGGTGTAGCAGCTCAACAATCACCAGCAGCAGTAAACCGGTAAACAGTGTCGTCAGTGGAAGCTAATTTCTCTGTGGCATATTGATAGCATATACAAAATGGTTCAAATGGCTCTGAACACTATGCGACTTAACTTCTGAGGTCATCAGTCGCCTAGAACTTAGAACTACTTAAACCTAACCAACCTAAGGACATCACACACATCCATACCCGAGGCAGGATTCGAACCTGCGACCGTAGCGGTCGCTCGACTCCAGACTGTAGCGCCTAGAACCGCATGGTCACTCCGGCCGGCAATATACAAAAAGATGAAATTTACAGATGAGGAAATAATAAAGTTGCTTGAGCATTCAGACGATGAATTCAGTGTGGAACTATCCGAAAGTACAAGCAGTGAAGCTGGAGATGTGGTCCTGGAAATACCAGATCAAGTAGTTTCTGACAACAGCGAGTTCGATGAAAATGCATGGGGTTAGTATTGATTCTTATTACTTTTTGCATATATTTTGGAATATATTAGGATGTCTGTCTCGGTAGTTTTGTGTGCTAATGTTTGGTTCTGCTGTCACATTTTTTATAAATATTCAAGCAAATAGAAGGCTCAAAAAATGTTCAAATGTGTGTGAACTCTTATGGGACTTGCCGGCGAGGGAGACCGAGCGGTTCTAGGGGCTACAAACAGCGTGACCGCTACGGTCGCAGGTTCGAATCCTGCCTCGGGCATGGATGTGTGTGATGTCAGGTTAGTTAGGTTTAAGTAGTTCTAAGTTCTAGGGGACTGATGACCTCAGAAGTTAAGTCCCTTAGTGCTCAGAGCCATTTGAACCATCTTATGGGACTTAAGGTTACACTACTTAACCTAAATTATCCTAAGGACAAACACACACATCCACGCCCGAGGGAGGACTCGAACATCCGCCGGGACCAGTCGCACAGTCCGCTCGGCTAATCCCGCGCGGCAAATACGTGTCCCAGGCCGAAGGCACAAATTTATCACTCTGAAAAAGACATGGTGGCCCCTCAGGTGTGATATGGAAGAGAGATTCTTACGTAAATCAAACGAGGAGGGCTGCTACTAACGTAATGAGGACCTCAAAATGAACTAAGCCAGTGATAAAACTTGATACACCAGGTAAAACGTTTTTGATTTAACTGAATGAGAATTTTTTATTTAGCTTGAAGATAACATCTTGGATAATATTTTGAAGTATACAAACCAAAAGCTAGGCAACCTTACACATTTATCTTAAGATATTTTCGTGAAAAATTCTAAAGCATTTTAAAGGTAAGAGATTCTGTCAGCAATTGGAATTCTTTTGAACTGTGGAGGCCATAGACCGAACAAGAATCGTTTACGTGATATATTTAGTAAAGAAAACTTTCCGATGTACCGAGCTTCATTTTCTGAGCATAGACTGAGGTTCTTACTAAACTGCCTGCGCTTTGATGATGCTGTAACTCGAGCAGCTAGAATACAGACCGACAAATTTGTTGCTATTACGAATATATGGAACGTGACAGTTAGTAAATTTCCTGAGTTTCATAATCCTAATGAGTCAGTTTCGGTGGATAAAGAACTTGTGACCTTCCATGCGCGATGTCCTTTAAGGCTTTATATTCCAAGAAAACGAGGAAAATATGGAACAGAAGTGATCCTGTTATGTGACTTAAATACGAAGTACTGCTTCGCTGCGGATCGCAAAGCTGGAAAGCAGGACAATGAGAAGAACCATAACAGTGGCCCTGAAATAGAGGGGAGGTTGATAAGTCTAACTGGAAACAATCAGGAATAAATGTTACAATGGACAGAAAGTTCAATACCGTTCCACTAGCATCCGATCTTTTGAAACGGAAAATAACTACACTTGGTACGATTCGAAGTGACCAACGCCATGTTCCTATAGAACTCTGTCCTGTTTCTCTAAAGAAAGTTACACCGGGAACAGTCCGGTTTGCCTTTAGTGATGATGCCATTTTAGTCAGGAGAGGTTGTTACAGTATGGTAAACTCAACATCACGACATGAATGTGACAGAAGAGAAGCCAGACATCATCCCATTCTACAACTGTACGAAGTCTGGAGTGGATACATTCGGTAGGTGTGTAAGAATGTACAGCTGCCTTCGAGCAAAACGTCGATGGCCAATGGCGGTGTTTTTCAACTAGATTGACATTGTAGCATATGACTCTGCATTTCAAGGTACACACAAGGAATGGGCAAAGAACCACCCGACAAAGAGTTCTGGAATAAAGCACTACCTGGAAGACCTTGCTCGGGAACTTTGCGATCTCAACATGAAAACTCGCGGCCAAAATGCTGTAGGCCTACACTAAAAATACACCACAGCGTTATTAACCTTCGGGTATGTATGTAATCAACATCAAAGTGCTGTGAGCAGAGGAAACATCATTACAGAGCCGCGACGGAAAGTAACACGTGCAGCTGTGGATAATCTGCCAAAGAGAGGACGCTGCTACTTATGCGCCCGAAGTAAAGACCGTAAATACATGCAGGTTTGCACTTCCTGCAAGAAGTGTATCTGCCCTGCGCACACCAAGAAAGAAGTAGTAGTTCGAACTGTAAAGCGTTCTGAATGTGAATCTAAGAACCCTTGTAATTGTGAAATTAATATAAATAAATCTAAAATCATTTTTATATTTGTTTAAACAATTTTGTAAGGAATTATTTTGTAAACACAAGTCCCAGAAAACCGTTCCCTGTAGTAATAATCAACATTTTTAACTTCTAATCTGCCAAAATTATGGAAATACCTAAATCATGTCGTTTAACCTAGTTAGAGAAAGTTGACATTGGCCAGTGCAACATACAGCATTGGTATGGAAATGTTAATATTGTGAAAAACGTAAATGACCTACAGAAATATCTAACACGGCATCGAATGCTGTGTATCTTCAAGATTTATTTACAAATATTCAATGTAGCTACCTTTTGCAGCACGACAAATGTCCCGTCTAAAATCAGTTTCCTATCAAATCCTATGCAGAAAGTCTTGATGTAACTGCTAGTGTTATTCGCTGTTGTAGACGTTTCCCGGAAGCGTAGGAACAAACACTTTGTCTTTAATGTAACTCCATACACAGAAGTCCATTGCGGTTAAATAAGGTGATCGTGGTGGATGGGCATTCTTCCACCACGTCCAATCCTAATCAGCTCATCCCTACGTAGGAAAGCGACAAATTCAGGATCATAATGTGGTGGCGCGCCATCTTGTTGGAAAATAAATTCGTTCTGTTGTAATTGAGGCATTAGATGACGTTAGGCGTGTTCAGGTACGTTATACCAGTTACTGTTGACTCGGAAAAAAGAAATGATTGCAAAGCTTGTTACTGCCATAGAACATTTACCTTACGCGAGTCCGACACATGTTCGATTATGTGACGTGCTTTCTGTTCAACCTATATCCGAACATAATGCCGATTCACTTTATCGCAGGTATAGATGGTTGCTTTGTCACTGAACACTATCTTATTATGAAAATTATTTCAGTCTGAACCATGTTAAATATCTCTACACAAAACTCAGCTCACTTTTATTTGTCACTAATTTTTAAACCATGCAGCGCTCCCTATTTGAAGGGTTTGAATGACAGGGGTCTCCTTATTACCTTGCACATTGTAACACTAGGCATAGTCAGTTGTAAGCTGGCATATCTCATTAATTTACCTTGACTTCGAATGGAAGACTGTCAAATTTCTTCTACTGCTGTATCATACCCTAACCTGGCGTCCTACGTGTTACATAGCCAGTTTTGGTGAAACATATCAACTAATAACCGTTTGTGTTTGAGGTGGTGGGTCGCGATATTTAGTTGTGCTGTCTCCGAACTGTAGTAGCGGCTATGGAGTCATGAAACCATAAAAAAAACACTGCGCTCGCTGTGCATCGTTAAAGTCCATGATGACTGTTGGAATAACCCACTCGTGCATACCACCTAGCGGGAACGTCGGGAAGTAATGGTATTAGGCGGGAATGAAACCGGACGAAATTTGGATGTCTTTCATCTGAAGTGTGGACTACAGCGTAAAGCCCGTTCCAGATATCACACCACCTCTAACGGAATACATTTGTAGTTCTCCACTTTGCCTCAATTAATTTTCGTCTTACACTCTCCACAGAGTCACAAAACACAGCTTCGTTATCGGCCATCTGATCCCGACAGTCAGCCATTTCGTCATGTCACTGCTACTTGACATCAACAAGATCGGGTACTAGTCTTCCGCACTAACAGTACGTCACGGTTTACCTTACACTCCTGCACGCTTCAGAGAAAACGAACCGAAGAGTACGAAGCAAGCGCAGCGCCACAGTATTCGCAAAACTGCACTCGGAACGAAGCCCTTTAGCACTGATGTAAGAGGACGCCTTGATTTGTGAAGTGTTTTTAGATTGGTACTTCCCGCATTTTGAACCTTACCGGATTCCTGACCTTAACTCTATGGAACACCTTTAGGATTAGTTGAAATGTCGACTTCGCTGTAGACCCCAGCATCAAACATTACTGCCTCCTCTTATTCGGCTCTTGAGAATGAATGGGCCGTCATTCCTCCAAAAACATTCAGATACCTCATTGAAAGTGTCCCCAGCAAAGTTGAAGACGTCATAAAGGCGAAGGGTGGATAAACCCCACATATTAATATCGACTAATAGCTTTCCATATACTTTTGATCAGATACTCTACATTCATCTAAGTGATTTATGTTCTGCTGTATGTGAGCTGAAAATAAAATAAACTGAATGTTGATTTTTAGTACTTTGAGTGAAGCCTGAAATCATTTGGAAACAGTAAGTTGTAAGACTAGATGAATCTATCTGAAATGTGAGAATGGCCATATCCTTCTATGATTTGCAGAATATTAGATTGTCGAGACTGAATACGTGATGGTTTCATTTCCTATTTAAACAATGTATAGTAACTACTACAAATAAATCTGATACTTGTGAATACCCTCCACCCTCCTGGTTACACATACTACAATGAATTTTGGTCAACTGTGCGTTATAATCAGTAGGAAGAATATGACGGAAACAGAATGAGAGTCCAGGGGGCAACATACAGCGTTTCCCTGCCTTACTCTTCCGCCACGCACCCTTGCTCTGCACACTTAATCCAGAGTACTAACTCGCCCCTTGAACTACTAATCATTAAATTTCAACAGCTGCCCTGTTCAGACATTTTTGATCTTTCTTTATTTCAGTACTTTCCATAGCTCTCGACTACGGCTCTATTCAGCACTGCACAGTACCATTCCGTATTTCCCTAAACTTGGGAGCTAATTTCATTCATTACTTAACCATAATATACCGTTTGCATTTTTCTCACATTTTTTGAGCCTAACGTTTCGGCCGTCATAAAAAACACTGAAGCCCATTTCCAACGAATATGTGAATGATTCCGCATTTCGAAACAAAATAAGTCCAACGAAATATTCGTCAGGATAGGCATGGTAATAAAGGCTTAAGCAAGGAAGTCCGGTGAGATTCCCGTAGCGAGCGGGGTGGAGTCCCGGCATGATTAACTGGAGCTTATAGCAGGCCCTCGTGGAAGCTTTATTGGTAATCTTGCGGATACTTCCATTGGATCCGCGGAGATGAACGGGGGTGAGCCGTATATTGGCTCCGAGGAGAAACTGGGAAAACATGAAATGCAATTACAGAAGAATGATTACACCAGTTTCAGTATAGACCAGTAGACATACCAGCAACGAAACAAAATGTCACAGAATCCAGAAGTAGGAAATGTTTCTCCACGTGGTATTGTGTACTACATTCCAGGTACTCATGCAGCGAATGGTGAAAATTGTCATGGGACACACATCGAATTCTTTGCACCTTTATGTCACAGTGATGTAGGCAATAATGAAACCTTTGGAGCACATAATCCTTCAGTGTATATGTCAGTACTACGGACAAAGAACTAAGGACCTTGAAATAAACGCGATCTTTGCTGCAACAGACTATTTTGTTTTATAGAGGCGCAAATACTAGAGAATTACGATAGAAACACGTAATTTCATTTGCACAGGCGTAAGAACCGATCTCTGTAACATCCTTGCCGCAGGGAAATTTAGTTCCACTTGAGAGATATTTTTCAGTAAAACCCTATCGTAAGGCTGTAGTTTTCATTTTAATTGTTCTAGTCTGGTCCAGGAATCAACTATTGACACTTTGTTTAGAGCATCACAGAGGCACCCATACCCGCAGGCAAGGGAGGCCATATCACCGCCACCACCCTGCTTTTAGGGAGAGTAAAAAATATAGTGTAATCAGGTGTTTTCCTTACAGCAAAATGATTTAAAAGCCTGTCTAGCACCAAAAGCAGGTCTTTTTTTTCATTTTTAAACCAGTTTTCTTCCTTTCCACATTCTATGACGTAATGTTCTTGATTTTATCACTCCAAAAACGCCTTTCACTACATGCTCTCTGTCTATCGCAAACAAAACTTTCATGCAGTTCACTCCGGGCTTTATTACCTGTTCCTCTAAAACATATTTCCTGCTTTGCACACCATCATTAAAACATGAAACTGCATCATAAACACCAATAGCAAGTGTATTTCTTCCCACAAAAATGGTTTTTGGCAATCTTTCCCATACAGATTGATTAAAACTTTCATTTGGAGCCGGCCGCTGTGGCAGAGCGGTTATGGCGCTTCAGTCCGGAACTGTGCTGCTGCTACGGTCGCAGGTTCGAATCCTGTGTCGGACATGGGTGTGTGTGATGTCCTTAGGTTAATTATGTTTAAGTAGTTGTAAGTCTAGGGGACTGATGACCTCAGATGTTAAGTCCTATAGTGCTTAGAGCCATTTGAACCATTTTGAACTTTCATTTGGTTTTGTGTACCACCGTGAAGACACCTCTTCAATAAGTTTTATATGCAAGATCGCTGAATATAGGGTTGATGGTCTGCATTACAGCAGTTGGTAGAGAATTCCTGTGATGATATTCTTCACTTATGTATGACGGAAGAATGCTGTGCAAACGGATGAGGCGCTGCATCTTGGTACACATAAGACCAAATAACGTGCCTTGTAATATCTCAAATATATATGTTTTATACATCAAACTAATCAGGAAGATGTGCGCTACAAAACAGACATTTTGAAAAACCGATTTTTTTAGTTTTTTGACCTCATACCCCGCTTAAGGCAAGACGTTTATTAAGTGCAGCGGAACAACGCCCACTCGTTGCATAGACATATTACCCTTATTGCTCGATAGTAGAAAACTCTAGGTGAGGAATGTCCCCATGATCTGTGCTAGTCTGCTTTTTACGTCCGCCTTGCTTCGTCTGCTGCGTGTTGATTTAGATTTAAGATAGCTGAATTCCTTATCTTCATCTACTTCTTGAATACCAGTTTTGACGCTAAGGTTCTCGCTCTTCTCATTTCTGCTGCTTCTCATTAATATTGTCTTTCTTCAGTCTGCTTTCGTGCGTAGTGTGTACTCACTGGACTGTTCATTCTATTCAACAGATCCTGTAATTCCTCTGCACTTTCTCTGAGGATACCAATGTATCAGCGAATTTTATCGATGACTCCCTTTCACCCTGAATATTAATCCCATTTCCGAACTTCAGTTTTGTTCCCGTCATAGCTTCCTGGATGTACAGATTAAACAGTAATGGCGAAAAGCTCCATTATTGTCTACTACACTTTTTAATCCAAGCGCTTCGTCCTTGTCTTCCACTGCTCCTTCTTGGTTCGTGTACCTACTGTATTTACTAGTCTTTTCCTACAGCTTACTCCTATTTCTTTCCTGAGTCAACAAAAGCTATGAACGTGTTTTGATTTTCTCAGGTCTTACTTTCTTTACCAAGGGTATCGTCAGAACTTGTGTCTTTACCTTTCTTAAAGCCAAACTGATCGTCATCTAACAGAACTTCAGATTTCGTTTCCATCATTGTCAACAACTTGCTTGCATGAGCTGATTATGCAACGGTTCTCACACTTATCTGCCCTTACTGTTTTCAAAATCGTGCTAATAGTATTCCAGAAATCTGACGGTACGTCGCCAGTCTCATGGATTGTACTTACCAACTTGAACAACCACTTTTTTGCCAATTTCCCCAATTATTTTAGAAACTTCCAAGGAATATTATCAATAATTTCATTCTAAATTTTGCAACGCTCTACTAAATTCTAACACTAGGTCCCCCGTGCCTTTCATATCGACACCCATTTCTTCCTCAGTCACGCCACCAAGCAATTCCTCCCTTCTCCGCTTAACAGTAGATTTTCATCGCATTCTTAATTGTGACGCACTTTTTACTAATTTTCACTAATTTTTTATGAGATCGACCCTAACGCTGAACGCAGTTTCTAATCTTTCTTCCTATTCATAACAATGTTACTTCTGTTGTACGATTGGTTGGTTGGTTGGATTAAAAGTGGGGGTAAGGGATCAAACTATGAAGTCATCAGTCCCATGTTCCTAATAAAACAATGCCACAAGTGTGAGAATAAAACGAACGAGACTGATTACTCAAAACGGAATGAAAGGAAAAATTACAAAAGCGATGAAGGGCAACAAACATGTAAATGGTAAAAAGGGGACAATAAAACCACAGAAACGCAAGAAACGGAATGAAGAGATTAAAACAACAAATTAGATTTCCATGGCTAGCTGACCACGAGAATAAACAAGGAGAAGCCAGCCACTTTGCAACACATTAAAACCTCCACTCTAAAAGCACTAGGGTGGAGGACACGGAGGGACATACGACATGTGCTAAAACTTAGATCAAATGATAAAACGCACCCTCACAATTAAAACGTAAAACTAAATCAGCTGATGAGGTATTGTCAGATAAAATTAGCAGCAACGAGTCCGGTAACTCAAGATTTCATCGCTGGGCAGTCAAAGTGGAACAGTGAACAAGAATATGGGCCACTGTCGACCAGCTGCCGCACCGACACTCAGGCGGGTCTTCACGGTGCAGGAGGTAGCGTGGTTCGCCCAAGCGTGGCCAGAGGACAACTGATTCCCTGCGAGAGGCCCGCATGGAAGACTTCCACATATACGTAGTCTCCTTAATAACACGCAGTTTGTTGCGTGTACAGCTATGCCATTCCGTCTCCCAAATCCGAAAAACCCTACGGCGTAAGTCAGAACGCAGGTCAGGTTCATAGATGCCCATCTCCAGAAGCGGTTTCCGCGTAGCCTGTTTGGTCAGCCTATCGGCAAGTTCATTGCCTCGGATGCCGAGGTGTCCTCAGGTCCACACATACACCACTGAACGACGAGACCGGTCCAGGGAGTAGATGGACTCATGGATGGACGCCACCAAAGGATGACGAGGTTAGCACTGGTCGATAGCTTGTAGGCTGCTCAAGGAGTCAGTACAAAGGAAAAATGACTCGCCAGGGCACGAGCGGACGTGTTCAAGAGCACGAGAAATGGCCGCCAGCTCTGCAGTGTTCTATATGTCCTCCATGAACATACGCAAAGCCTACTTGAGCATCAGCCATCGAGTCGTCAGTGTAAACCACTTCATGGCCCCGGTACATGTAGAGAATCGAGAGGAAGTGATAGCGGAGAGCCGCAGGATTAACGGAGTCCTTAGGGCCAAGCGAAAGGACCAGAAGAATCTGTGGCCTAGGTATACACCGTGGAGGTGTACGTGAATGGACTGCAACTATAGGTGGTAAAGGGAACAACTCAAGTTCAGACAGAAGGGATCGCACGTAAACCGAAACCGCGGAAGATGAACTGCCGCGGGTGGAAAAAAAGGAGACGGTAACTCGGATACTCAGGTGAACTAAGAACGTGTCCAACGTAATTCGCGAGCAGTTGTGCACGTCTGATCTGCAATGGAGGGACTCCAGCCTCCACCAGGACAGTGGTCACCGGACTCGTTCTAAAAGCTCCCGTCGCTAGGCGAATGCCAAAGCGGTCCACTGGGTCAAGTACACGCAACGCTGAGGGCGCCACCGAACCATAAATCTGACTCCCACAGTCAAGGCGGGATTGAGCAAGGGCTTTGTAGAGCTGCTGCAGCGTAGAGCGATCTGCACCCCGGTTGGTGTTGTTCAGGCAGCGGAGGGCATTGAGGTGCTGCCAGCACTTC
Source organism: Schistocerca nitens (assembly GCF_023898315.1). Classification (NCBI taxonomy): domain Eukaryota; kingdom Metazoa; phylum Arthropoda; class Insecta; order Orthoptera; family Acrididae; genus Schistocerca; species Schistocerca nitens. The sequence continues at coordinate 830,255,542 of NC_064615.1, forward strand.
CGCTTAAGTTGACGAAAGTGAGGAATCCATGTCAATCGGGTGTCGAAAGCCAGTCCTAAGAATCTATGTGTCTCCAGTACAGTGAGTGGATCGTCATTAAGGTAAATTTATGGTTCCGGATGAACGGTACGACGCCGACAGAAGTGCATGACAAATGACTTAGTGACGGAAAACTGGAATCTGTGGGCGAGAGACCATGACTGCGCCTTCTGGATGGCTCCCGATAGGCGCGGCTCAGCAAAACCAATACTGGTTGAGCAGTACGAAATACAGAAGCCGTCTACATACAGAGACGGTGAGACGGACGGCCCTACAGCTGCTTCTAGACCGGTAATGGCCACTAAAAATAGTGATAAAATCAATACAGCGGCCTGCGGGACCGCCTTCTCCTGGATATGGGGGGAACTATGGGGGGCACCAACTTGCACACGGAAAGTACGGAGCGACAGGAAATTCTGGATAAAAATCGGGAGTGGGCCTCGGAGACCCTACCCGTACAATGTGGCAAGGATATGATGTCGCCAGGTCGTGTCATACGCTTTGCGTAGATCAAAAAAGACGTCAACAAGGTGTTGGCGTCTGGAAAAGGCTGTTCGAATGGCAGACTCGAGGGATAAAAGATTATCAGTGGTAGAGCGCCCCTGGCGGAAGCCGCCCTGACATGGAGCCAGTAGGCCACGTGACTCCAGGACCCAACCCAACCGCCAACACACCATACGTTCCAGCAGCTTACAAACAACGTTGGTGAGGCTGATGGGCCGATAGCTATCCACATCAAGCTGGTTTTTTCCGAGTTTGAGCATCAGAATTAGGATGCTCTCACGCCATTGCGAGATGTTTAATCATCTGTGGATTCGATCCGGCTCAGGAGCTGTGCTGGGGCAATGTGGAAGTGCGCTGAAGAGCTCTCACTCCTTAAATGGGCCGTATAGGGTTCACTGTTGCGTATAGTGAATGAGAGGACTTTCCTTTCAATCCTCCGTCTGAGAGTGCGAAAGGCTGGGGGTAGTTATCCGACGCAGAGGCTCGAGCATAGCGCTTAGCAAAGTGCTCGGAAATCGCGTTTGCGTCTGTACATAGCACGCCATTGATGGGAACGCCAGGAACACCTGTTGGGTCTGGTAAAAGACGTCTGATCTTCGTCCAAACTTGGGAAGGCGACGTATTTCACCCAATGGTCGACATGTACCTCTCCCAACACTCCTGTTTCTGTCGTTTTATAAACTGGCGTACACGGGCACGGAGCCGCTTAACGGTTATCAGATGCTCTAGGTAAGGGTGTCGCTTATGTCGCTGTAGAGCTCGCCGACGCTCTGTAATTCCGGCGACCACCAAGGGGGGCACTCTAAAGAGCGAGGGATCGCGTTTTCTGCCGCAGAAATGATTGTGGTCGTCACCTGCTCAACCATCATATCGATGTTCCCAACGGTGATATCAGAGTTGAAAGTTTCCAAGTCCGCCTTGTTTAAAGCAGCGACTGGAAGATGGGGAGGTGGTCACTACCACACAAGTCATCATGTGCTCTCCAGTGGATGTATGGGAGAAGTCCTGGGCTGCACATTGATAAATCAATGGCCGAGTAACTACCTCGAACCACACTGAAATGTGTGGTGGCCCCATTATTTAAGAGGCAGAGGTCGAACTGAGACAGTAAAGTTTCAACATCTTTGCCTCGGCCAGTGAGTATGGTGTCACTTCACATGGGGTTACGGGCGTTAAAATCGCCAAAAGTAGGAAAGGTTTAGGCATTTGATCAATTAGTGCAGCTATTACATTCAGGGCTACTGCACCATCTGGAGGAAGATACACATTGCAGACAGTTATTTCCTGTGTCGTCTGTATTCTAAAAGGCCACAGCTTCAAGAGGGGTTTAATGGGGTAATGTTTCACTACAGACTGAGTTTAGGACATAAACGCAAACTCCTTTTGACACTCGATTACAGTCACTACGGTTCCTGTACTGTAGCTTATAGCCACGAAGGGTAGGGGTCAGCATTGCTGGGAACCAGGTTTCCTGGAGGACAAAGCAGAAAGCAGGTGTGAAGCTTAACAGTTGCCACAGCTCAGCCAGGAGGTGGAGAAAACCGCCGCAATTCCACTGGAGTATGACATCATCGTGAGACTAGGAAAGCATGGAACATTCAATGAGGCAGTTTACGCCTGAGGGTCTCCTACTGCCACCGACTTTTTGCCTGAGCAGTCTATATCCATTGTGTCTGAGGGTCCAGCGAGATCCAGGTCCTCAGCGGGCGCCAGAATCTCCACCCCATCCTCACATGCAGAGCTTGTAGGTAGTGGTAGTGTGGGTGCCACTGCAAATTCCTTGTTGTTAGAGGTCTTCTGTTTCGATTTCTCGCACTGTTCCTTGGGTTTCCCTGGCTGGGAGGTCTTCACTGAATCAGTCTCTGGGACTGAGGATAAGCTTGAAGCTCTTCGACCAGCTGCTTTTGGGCTCTTCATCCGCTAGTAGGTGTCATCTTTCCCAATAGAAGAAACCTGGGAAGGAAGTGACCCAAGGGACCCCTTCATAGCGAGAGGAGCTGAAGAAGCCTTACGCTTCTGGCTCTGAAGCGGGGACTGAAATCCCTGGTGGTTGTGGGGGTGTTACTCCCAAAGTAGGTGATGAGGGTGTAACAGTGAGGGAAGTGCCCCTAACTAAAAAGGGGGAAGGTGTAGTCCTCCAGTTCTGAGAGGCGCCCGCATCTCGTGGTCGTGCGGTAGCGTTCTCGCTTCCCACGCCCGGGTTCCCGGGTTCGATTCCCGGCGGGGTCAGGGATTTTCTCTGCCTCGTGATGGCTGGGTGTTGTGTGCTGTCCTTAGGTTAGTTAGGTTTAAGTATTTCTAAGTTCTAGGGGACTTATGACCACAGCAGTTGAGTCCCATAGTGCTCAGAGCCATTTGAACCATTTTTGAGTTCTGAGAGGCGACAGGAATTCGAGGAATTGATGGGGCGAAAACTGTTCTCGTAGCGGCGGTGTATGAGGAAGTTGTAACCACAGGATGTAGGCGCTCAAATTTCCTCTTAGCCTCAGTGTAGGTCAGTCGGTCCAGGCTCTTATATTCTGTGATTTTCCTCTCTTTCTGTAAATCCTGAAGTCTGGCGAGCAAGGCGAATGATGCTCTATACAGTTGACACAGATGGGAGGTGGGACACTTGGTGTATTGGGATGCGAAGGACAACCACAATCGGACAGGTGGGGCTGGTAGTACAGTGGGAAGACATATGGCCGAACTTCCAGCACTTAAAGCACTACATCCAAGGAGGGATATATGGCTTGACGTCACAGCGGTAGACCATCACCTTGACCTCCTTGGGCAATGTGTCGCCCTCAAAGGCCAAGGTGAAGGAACCGGTGGCAGCCTGATGGACACGCTGGAAGAAATGAACACTTCGCCACTCTAAATTGGCGTGCAGCTCGTCGTGAGACTGCAAAAGAAGGTACCTGTGGAATATAATACCCTGGACCATATTTAAGAGTGATGGTAGCAGAAACATCCCCAAACTTGCCACAAGTGAGTAATGCTCATGACTGGGCAGAGGATGCTGTTTTTATCAAAACTTATGCAGAGCGCATTTTGGGCAAGCCCTCCACCTCCCCAAACTTGTCCTGCGAATGCTCCACAAAAACTGAGACTTCGTGGACATTAAAGATTCCCCATCAACTCTTGTACATACAAGGTACCAGGGCAAATAAGCTCCACTGCGATCCTTAGCCTGGGGTTCCTTCCATGGTGTGGCCAGGGAGGAGTCATGTTTCTTAGCATTAAAGATAAACTTCGGCTGCTTAGAGACTGCTGGTGGCGGACCACGAGCAAGAGATGACGTTCTACACTTCATGGCGTGTCATCCGCCCTGATGCCACCCACTTTGACCAGGGGCCTCCCCACGTGCGCCACCCAGCTGCAGCAAAGGCCACCTGGCAGGATATCCACAGCTGGGAGTCCCAATGCCCCAGGGTGATTGGCATCTACTCCTTGGCATACGTGGGGAGTTAACGGCACAGGCATCAGCAGAGCGATCCCTGTGTTGTCAGGGGGCTACAACCAACAGGGTATAAAAATGGTTCAAATGGCTCTGAGCACTATGGGACTTAACATCTGAGGTCATCGGTCTCCTAGAACCTAAACTACTTAAACCTAACTAACCTAAGGACATCACACACATCCATGACCCAGGCAGGATTCGAACCTGCGACCGTAGCGGTCACGCGGTTCCAGACTGAAGCGCCTAGAATCGCACGGCACACCGGCCGGCCAACAGGGTACATGGCGGCCCCATCAGAACGAACTGGCTACCGTGCTGGATATGAGGTGCAAAGATGTCCATGGTCATCGTCGGCACAGAAAGTGACACTGCATAGTGTATGGTGGAAAACGCATCGAGGAAGGTGTCCTGGCCCAAGAGATGGAGAATGGGTGGGACTATAATGCGACGATGAGAAAGTGGTCTAAGGATCTCAATGCACAATGGACACGATGCACCTTGCACGGTACTCTTCCCCAATTGGCTCGCTCTTCCGAAAAATTTTGAAGAATGGTCAAACCCTACAGGGGACCATCACAAAGGCCGAAACGTGTGAGACTCCGGGACTAGTCTGAAATCTTTTAAGAATGGCCACTTCTCTTAACTGCAGGCCAAATGTACTGCGGAAACACATTTTGTTCTTTAATGTTTTGATTTCCATTGTCTATTGCATTTATGCCGTTAATGACTGTTGATCTGCATTGTAAGGGCATTTTCCCACCTCAAGATCAAGGAGTTGCCTTGAAACTTCGTCCACTTCTCCGCTCTCTTTGACAAGGTCACTGGCAGAACGGAGGTGACTCCTTATTACGGGAGTATTCGGCCGTCATTTATGGCATGACATTGACTAAAAGAAGGGCTCGTTTGATAGGACACGTCCTGATGCTCCAAAGAGCCGTCAGTTTGTTCATGGAGGGACGTATGAGTGATAAAAGTTGTAGAATGAGGCCAAGAGTTGCGTACAGTAAGGAGGCTAAAACGGATACGCATTGCTGTCGTTGTGTGGAGATGAAAAACCTTGCACAGAATGTAGTAGTACGAAGAAAAGCATCAAACCAGTCATTGGACTAAAGACTACAACAACACAATATTCTCTTTCCTGGTTTCGTTGTCGGTCTTTTTATTTATGTGTCTTTGAATATAGAATAAATATACAAAACGGGCCTTAGGACACAGAAATTCCAGTTACTAAACTCTATCACAATTATTGCGTTATTTAAAGTAGTTTCCTATGATGTTATACACAAACGATAGTATCTTGTCTGTTCCATCTCAAGTAAGTGGGAGATGTTAAATAAAAAACTAAACCTAATACTACTGGTAATGTATTCAACTTTTCTTTTCTTGTGATATAGCTTTCTGGATTACTCTGTGGTATAACTCCGGATTTTCATTCTCTGAAACTCTCAGCACTAGTTGAATTCCAAATATATCGTTCAACAAAGCTGTAGACCTGATAATGGGAATCAAACGCACAAACCTACGTGAAATATAACGCATGGAAGAGGGACTAAAAGAAACCAAGAAATGAAATGCATATTACTATTAAAGCTCAACCAGTAACAGAAAAAACAACCACCAATATAAAAAGCCACATAAACGCAAACCAGCCATCTCCCCATCCCCTTCCGGGAATGGCGTCCAACAAACAGCTTCGTTATCTTCCAGTGTTACAAGCATAATAGTGAGTTGGTCCTTTTGGAGTAAAATGTTCAGCAACTTCGGAAGTTTAATTGTATTAGTGCCATACTTGTTTTATTCACTTGGATATTTGCAACCGACATAAGGTACATACAAAATAACTAATAAGATGATAAAGAAAAATCAGATTTTTGTACAAATATTTATTCAGTTTATTATTGCTGTCTGGAACATCAAAGAACGAACATCAACACCAGTTTCCCTTTTCTATGGTGTTCCTTATAAGATATACTTCTGAAATGATTAGCTTAATTTCATGCTGCATTACTTGAGACAAAAAGGAACGAAATTATGTTGCAAAATGAAAAAAATCATCTAATAAGAAAAACATGTGAAATCAGAAGTGATAGAGGCTGAAAGAAAGATTAACGCTTATGGTCGAGTCTTTGACTAGGTTATCAAGTGAGAATAAGCTTGTACAAGAAATGGGATTTGCTATGTGGCATTAGCATTAAGCTTTTTACAAAATCTATGGACAGACTGAATCAAGACACTCGGACAGGCATTTCAAACCCACTGATGGTGTCTTGACCACTGCACCACCTCACTCGTTAACAGCTAAAATTGTTCTTCTCAGACTAATAATTCAGATTAACCTATCAGAATTTCTGTATGTATCAAAATCTGAAATAAGATATCTTTATGGTAATACACACAGTTCATGGCACTAGACCAGGAGGTAACCAGTTTCAACTCTGGGAGAGTAACAAATTTTTAAGACTGGTATTTTCATGGCAGTGAAACGAGGGATGGTGGCATACACATTGTGGTAAAATGAGCATGCTTCATTGTCCTGCACGGCAATTCCAAATACGGAGTGAAGACGCCAGTTATGAGTCATTAGATGAGAACGTTCGACTAAGTGTCTCACACACATGGGCCCACCTCTGACCCCTCCCTCTCCCTCCTGACTTCATGTGTGTGACTTAGGGAGGTTATGCACAGTCAGCAATCACAACCAGCTGGCCAAGAGTTTTGCTTCTTGAAACAATTCTTGACTTGCTGGCATCGACAAGTCTCAACTTCCCAACTAATCGCTTTTGCTTTTTCAACAAATCGTAACTTCTTGGACACAAGTTTCACCTTGTTTAGTTGACACTGTGTAGGGCAAAACATTACAACTTTGTTTGTTGATTGGGATGCTATTTTTGATTCAGTAGCTGACACATTGTCAGCTTTTGGTGTTAGAATACTATTTGAGATACAGTAACTGAGATCCACTCTCAGCACATTATTTTTTAAAGTGTATTATAAAGCAATGTGTTCACCTCCAGCCGGAGGTTCGAGTCCTCCCTCGGGCATGAGTGTGTGTGCTGTTCTCAGCATAAATTAGTTCAAGTAGTGTTTAAGTCTAGGGACCGATTACCTCAGTAGTTTGGTACCTTAGGAAGTCACACACATTTGAACATTTTTGCAATACGTTCAGGGTATGGTAGTCACCATGTCAGTTGCCATCATTGCTCAGCTAATACTGTCTAGTGTAATAGCAGTCAACTGACCATCTTTCCCCCACCAGTAATATCCATGGTAATGGCAAGCCTCCTTAAAGTGAAAGTCATTGGTTCACAGTGGTACGTGAGGTGGTGGGTGACACTGACCATACCAACTAATCATCCTTACCCCAGGTTGCATTCTATCACTGTATCAACTGACCATCATTGGCTCCAGTATCTGGGATAGTGGCAGTCACACTGCAAACTGACTATCACTCCCTGCCCAACAATATTGCCCACCCAATAGTATCTGCAGTAATTAAGCCACCCTGTAAACTGACCACAGTTACCCCACAATAATGTCCACTATATGTGTGTGACATATTTGGCATTCTATCACAAGTTTGAGTATCAATGGTGATATACAGTGTAATTAGTTCCCATTTTGTTGCAATGTAGCACTGTATAGGCTACTGGTTGCAATTTCTCTACAACTAATAGATCAGTGGGGCAGTTTGGTACAATTCTGTTGTAAAATAGTGATGTATGGAGAAATTAGTTACGATTTTGCTGTAAGATGATAATGTACGGGAGAATTTTTTTTTATAAAATGATAATGTATAGACAATTTTTTACAATTTTGCTACAACAGTTACAATTTTTTACATTATTGCTGTAACATATCGAGGTATGGGGTAACATGTTACAGTCTCGATTAAGAGGTGAAATCTATTAGAATTTTGCTGCCGCCGGAGTGGCTGAGCGGTTCTAGGCGCTACACTCAGGAGCCGCGCGACCGCTGTGGTCGCAGGTTCGAATCCTACCTCGGGCATGGATGTGTGTGATGCCCTTAGGTTAGTTAGGTTTAAGTAGTTCTAAGTTCTAGGGGACTGATGACCTCAGAAGTTAAGTCTCACAGTGCTCAGAGCCATTTGAACCATTTTACAATTTTGCTGTAAGTGGCGGATTTTCTCACAATTTTGCTGTAAAATGATGATGTATGATATGAAGTGCACTGCTTAACAATATATAGTAGCATAAGTAGCTAATGTCAGCAAACAGTTTGTGGTGCAAGATAATGTCGTAGCATGGAGTAACTGTAAGAAAAATTGATGGGTGCATTACAAAATTGTGTTTCCATATTTCAGAAATGTGTAGTTTAAATAATACAACATGTTAAATGTTTCATAAAAATGCACCAGTTTTTGTAAAATTTGTTGTGCCAAAGTATCTGAAAGTATGACACTAGTAGATAAAATGCTATCACAGGTAAGTTCAAGATCAAAAGTAACCAAAAAGCTATATCAGTCAGTCAGTTGATGTCATCATACTGAAATGGGTGTGCATAAAATTTTTTTTGTGGTGATTATTTATCTTTGCTTGGTTCTCTAAGACCATCTGTAGTCTTTCCTTGGTTTTGTAAGACAATCTGGAGTCTTTGCTTGGTACTGTAAGACAATTTGGAGTCTTTGCTTGGTTCTGTAAGACCATCTGGAGTCTTACTTTCATCTATCTCACGTCGGGTAGTCCTGCAAGCCATTCACGCTAGTTACGTTCTTGCAACTGGGCCCCCACTCAGAGTAATTATTATTACTATTTATACACAGTGGGTAAGCAGGACAAAATTGATTTCTTCTTCGGTATCCAAGTGTTTGAGGGTGTAGGTGACGCCACGGATGGTACGTTACTTTTCAGTTCATTCAATTGATTCCTAATCATCATTTCTTCTCAAATCAAAATAAACAAATGAACAACATCCAAATCAATCTTTTGGGGATTTCATATGAGCGGTTAGGGAAATGGGATTACATGTCTGAGTAGAAATGAGGTTCAATAATCACACTGCAGATGTATTAAGCACGAATAAAGTCTCTCATTTACATCCCATTAATAAAAATTCATCATCATACACTTACAAGATCAATGAATTCTATGAGAAAGTGTTTCATAAGTGGTCCCATATCCACACTCACGCAAGGAAAATTAGTACATATGCAACTAAATAAAATACCAAAGCCCAGTTCTAGAAAGTGAAAAGCAATATGGCAAAGAGCTTGGAGAACAGTCAATTCACTTGTATATAGTCACATACAGAAACCCAGCAATATTTACAGCTACAATTTGTTATCACTCATGTGATTATCACAAATGTCACAGAGGAGCATCTGTCCTAGGAAGACCTATCCATAACCATCACGCAAAACGGAACATAAATGTACAAAGCAGAAGGTAAAAGCAATGTGCTATACATTCAATGTATGTGATTTGGAACTAGTAATAATGGTAGCCATATTCAAGACACATGGTAGGCTGAAGGCCAGAAATTGCACTAAGAGCAATAAATTCAAAAGTCTGAAAATGGAGAGAAATTCTGCAAATGTATGAGTCTTCATTGGATTTGGTACTTTGTGTTCTACAACTTGAGCAACGGCATTTAACTGGAGCAGCGAACTTTAGGACACGTGGGGGGAGGGGGGGGGGCTAATGAATAAAAAGTGCCAGGCCAAAAACTCCATCAAGATATTTTGAAACCACGACCCATAACTCAGCATGCAGACTGTAGTAAAATAGAACCATACCAGCAATAAAATTGCTCATTATGGTTTAACGTTTTGGGCAAAGGCACACATTCGGTGGCTCCTCTTTCAGAACTAAACGTATGATTCGAAGTTCCACACAAACACTCAAATTGCTAGAAAGTACGAATAAAAGAGTGTCGTGAAACACTTGCTTATCCATCGCAACTGTAATAAATGTAATTATTCATAATCTGGAGTTAAACTAAAGAAACTAAAACCTTTGACCATATTACTAGACGACTGCTTATACAAGTGACCAATAAATGGTTCAAATGGCTCTGAGCACTATGGGACTTAACGTCTGAGGTCATCAGTCCCCTAGAACTAAGAACTACTTAAACCTAACTAACCTAAGGACATCACACACATCCATGCCCGAGGCAGGATTCGAACCTGCGGTCGTAGCAGTCACGTGGTTCCGGACTGAAGCGCTTAGAACCGCTCGTCCACCGTGGCCGACTCAAGTGACCAATATTTACAGAACGCAACACAAGAGTGCTGGTAGCTGCCCCCCCCTCCCCCCTCACAGCTGTCTGGTATCTGCACTACGAAATCTGGACATATTGGAGGCAACTTAAAAAGCGCTCTCATGCCAGCATGCATTTTTATATCGAAAATAGGAATGGGAATTAAATAGGGGATTCAGAGGAGAAGATTCTTACAAAGCAGCTCCGTCCCTTTCTCAGAGACTAAGTGTAGCTATGACGGATTGAAATACCAGATGAAGTAAACAATGCTAGCTAGTATGCTAGGGCGCCAAATGTACCTAACATCCATGAAAAGGATTCAGCTGACCTATTTCGATAAGTTTACCCTTATTACACGTTACTAGTAGTTATTAGATTATCGTAGTGAGAAGGCAACATTTCTTCTTTGATTATCTTGTAAGACAGGGTGTATGTAAGGACTGAGCTGCATGCAAATATGTCCAGACACGAATGTGTGTCAAGTCAGATAAGTCTAGACTTAAGAAAGATGGTGACAAAGTATTAAGATGCTCTTCTTATCTTCATATGCCCATTTATGTTTCGCCGATTATATGCAGACGTCACTGACTGGCTATAAGCTTGACGCTATTTTATGCAAATTTCAGATCGTTCAGATACTTCTGAACATGGCTCCAATAAACGCAAAATTCAGATCGTTCGGCTACATTTGAACAAATCACCAATTTACATAAATTTCAGATCGTACGGGTAGCTACGAAAAAGGCAGAATATTAGATCACCCAGTTACTTTGGAACATAGCGCCAGTTTACGCAAAATTCAGAGTGTACGGAAGCTTTGGTATATCGTGAAGATGTGGACTTCATACTGAGTGGCTGTTCCCTTCTGTAGTCTGGTAAAATACTGGGCTGTGATTGGGAGATGTGAAGTTCTTTTCTGCTAACACGACTGGTTTAGTTCCTTTATCTTGTTTTTTTTTTTTTTTTAATTTTCCGCCGGCGCTGTCTTATATTTGTACATTTCTCGCCTTCCCACGATAAATTCTGTCGTCTCGGATTGTGGCGTCTCCTTTAAATTGTCAAAACTGCACTTACCCAGCCATGAGGCCGGCACCTCTAGATCTGAATGCAGGGCTGAGTGTTGTGCTGGATAATAAAAAGGCATACTGCTTCTATGGTCATTGTAATCGCAGATGAAAATCCCAGTAATAAGATGGTGTTGCAGTTTAGCCGTAAAATGATTATGGCATTTAAGACTAACTGAAGGAGGCTTTTGCGCCTAACTTCTACTTTTTACTTCATACAAAATATTGAAATGTGCAACGCTAGGATAACTTGAAATGTTTGCGTTTGTCTATGATATCCGCAAAGGAAATAACAATTACATGTTATCTTGCAGAGAACCCAGTTAATTTAGTTTTCCGCATGTCACAACTAAATTTCCATCTTCCTGTGTGTAATATAACTTTGTAACTTGAGCGTAAGAGGGAACATTGTCTTTGATCTAAGCTTACGGAGAAACATGCACCATTTGCCAAATATCATCCGCTTGTTAGTGTGCCGGAGGAAGATTTTACGGGCTCAGACAAGTTAGCTAGTTCCTATCTTTCTGTATGAAAGGAGAGCTACTGCGGACGTGCTTCGTTATCTCGCAGAGCAAAGTGGCCTCGGCCACGCATCTGGTAATACTGTAGAGGAGCAATCCCGTTAGTATGTAGATACTCATGAACAAGTGCCGGAGTCAATTTCTCGAACAGTTCAGTAAATGAGGCCCCTAATTTAGGGAAAGAGAAATTGCTTCCAATTACTCACACGGCGAAGTGCGCGTCAGTAATGGGCTTCTGTAAGTATGGGATCCAACGGTTTGTAACAAACGTGTATAATGGCCCACGGAAAACCCGAAAAAGCAAGCATTCCAAGGGTCGGCGATACACGTACTGAAAGATAATCAGATTTTGCAGTCTGAGGAAATTTCTAGGTCAATTGCAGAGTTCCTTCAAAGCATCCAACTTGACTATTGTATTATTTTGTATGCAGTACGAGTAAAAATTTCGGAGAAACCTCAATACTCGAACTGTGCACACATATTATATTTTGACCGTGTTACTGTAACTACGTACGACTGCCTTAGCCAATAGCAAACCATTAAATTTATATACTCGTCTCCGAAACACACCGTAATTAGTAGGTCTGTTCAAAGAAATACATAAGAATTCATATTTCGAAACGTTCAACTTGGGTCATACAAGCAGTTATTACCAGTTGCAGAAAGGTAATTTTACGATCGCCGGTCCAAACAGGATAATCCATTTTAGTAAATAATGTAACTGCAGTCTTTAAATTAAAAATTTATATAAGTAAATCAGATGTCCCCTGCAGCTGTTCCATGAGAAAACTACCTCGTAGAATCAATAGTGTACTGAAGTACTAATTTTGTACTTTGCTGTAGGATACTAATCATCAACAAAATCTTTCTCTCACATTATTTATTAAAAAGTAATCTGCATGGTTCTGAATAAAGCAAAATCTGCATGATTTTGAATAAAGCAACATCTAAAGTTATCATGGAAGTTAATCTACAGGTATTTTTTCATTACATAAATATTCTAGTAGCTTAAGAACACATGGATAAATGTATTCTAGCCACACACTAAAACAAAGTACTAAAAACTAAATTCAAACATTTAACTGAACTATTTATGCAATGGTTATTTGCGAATTAATGACCAGCTTTTTTATGAAATTCAAATGTTAATTGAATATTGAGCAGGAGCTCCCATGTGAACATTCTAGTTCTGTGTATTATGTCTCAAGCATTTACTATCCTATCACAAGGACTAATTACAAAATTTTTCATTGCAGTTATGATGCTAAATTATGTTTTAAAATTCGGATTCTTAGTTCAGAAGCACACTGTATACACACGTAAATAACAGCATGATATTCACAACAGAACACATATTAATACACTACTAAAACAGTGCTTCGCTTGGAGGCAAAGTGCTGCATCGAGATCGGTGAATATTATGTAGACACAGAGCGTCTCAGAATGAATGGTCAATATTCAGGGATATGACAGGAACGACCATTCGAAGCGAAACAGTCTAGTAAACAGGGGACTAAAGTACGCACCTGAAGAACTGTGACCGCTTGAAGATCTTAGATACTGTGAAACAGGTCTCTTCTACCGCAAGCTCTTTGCTTTCTGTATCTTGAGAGGAGGTGGTATGGACTAAAGCAGAAAAGAAATATCCAGTATACATGGACTCTGAAACGCATACCTTAAGAGCTTCGAGGGCTTGTTCAGTAGCAGCGACGTGTTTCACAGCAGCGAAGATGAACAAGTACATTTTGGAGCCAATGGCTATTGCACTGTTTTTGTTTTGGTCCATACTACGAGAGTAAATTTTAAAACATCCTTATATATCGACGAATCTTCTCGCATACAACATTTAAAGTGAAAACAATTTAATTTAGCTGTGTAATTAGAAAGGTAAGGCAAAGGTAAGGCACGTAATAGGATCTATGGTGCAGTGAGTAATTAAGCTATGCCGCCAAAATAATACAATTTCTAAAACATGTTTTCGACTATCTAGGCACTAATCCGATCAGTCGCGAAATGGAAACCACAGTGAAAATCAGAAACGTTTTATTTGCAACAGTTAGCTACACCTTCCACCTACTTCTCTACATAGTCGCCGCTCCAACCTCGAGTTTTGTCGTAGTGTTGTATCAACTTTCCACCATCCTCGTCAAAGAAAGCAGCCGCCTATGCTTTCGGCCAGTTACCTGCACTGGTCTGCTGCTCGTTGTCTGTGGAAAAATTTTGTCCTTATAGCCAGCGGTTCTTGTGAGCAGGGAAGAGACTCAGAGGGAGCCAATTACGGACTGTATTATCAAACACTTCTCATCGGAAACGCTGCAGGAGTGTCTTCATTGCCCCTGCAGTGTGCGGCCGAGAATTGGCATGAAGAAGGAAGTGCTCGACAGTTGTGTTATGTGGGCTGCATGACATAGGCGAAATCTCTAACCAGGCCCTCACATTTGGCTGGAGACGCTATTCCCTGCCCATCTTTATGTGCTCACTCAAAACTGAAAAGAGCGACCCGACGCGATCGACGGAGATACTAGAGACATTGCCCAACACATCTGAGCAAAACTTTGCCGTATTTTCCCAGTGGTTTCCATTTCGCGACCGATCGGAACTTACCTTCTGGTCGGGCCTCGTATTAAATCTATATCTGACATTTCTTGTAACGAGTAACGCTAGGTATACAATAGCCAATCATGAACCGGAAAATTCCACCGTGAACACGTCATAGACGGTTGTGTGTTTTGTTCTTATGGTTGCGCTACCGACATCGCTGCGATAATTACTTTTTGTTACGAAACAAACAAAGGTGTACTTCGCATGCAGTGCTCTAGTGTCACAAGCGATTACTTGCTACTTTTAAGATAGCGCTAGCAAACACAGTTGTGTCTTATGAAGCATCAGCAGTTCACAAAAAAGTGACTAACACGCAGTTCTCGTTCAGGACGTCGTAGTGTAGTGCCTGAAATATTCATTTCCTGCTCTTAGATTCTGCTCAAAATACTCAATTTAGCATTGTTTAACGTTTGTCTGTGATTTGGTATCCACGCCATTTGCAGATCGCATTGCGTAAAAGGATATTTAATAATAATATAGGAGAATCTGACCCTGAAGTACCCATCAAGCAGCTGAAAATTGGTACGTCAAGAGTAATATACACAGCTAGAACATTTTCGAGCGCAACAATCAGATATCTGAATAAAAATATCTAAAGGCTGTGTTTTGATACAAGCGACTTCAAACAAAATTTTGTGACTGCCGGTTAAAGAAAGGTACACCCACGTTCATCCATCAGAGACATAACGCACAGTCCTTCCTCCACTCGGCAGAGCCACCTCAAGAAAGATAGGTCGTTTGCAAGGCAGATCAGGCATTAGCCGAGTATTCCGTGCACTGCCTAAAGTTAAAGAGATGTTGGGTTCAGTGAAAAACGACTTGGGTGTCACACCACCTGGTGTATACAAAGAGATATTTGAATGCGGAGAAAATTATGTAGAGGGTACAATCAGCATTGTGTCTGTGTACCACGGTGAGTGTGAGAAACCTACCGACTTCAAAAAGGTAAGTGGTATCGGGCACAAACCACCGACGCGAATTATTTACAGAAGAACGGAAATAACTGTCAGTGAAGCTCAGTTTCTGTTCTGGAGAAACGCAGGTACGCAAGAGGGAACATCTTGGAATGATAAAAAATGACTAACCTACGTTTATAGCATTTGGAGGTTTAGAGAAAAGTTTTCCCAATGTCGAAATTCTGTAACAGGTATAAAATACATGGAGTGAAAAGTTATCTGCAACTTGTAGAGAAACCAGATTGCAATTATAAGAGTAAAAGGGCATGAAAGAGAAGCAGTAGTTGACAAGATTGTAGTATATCACCGATGTTATTTGATGTATACACTTAGCAAGCAGTAAAGGGAACAAAGGTAAAATTTGGAAAAATAATTAAGTTTCAGGGCAGGGAAAAGATACAAAAACCTTGAAGTTTGCCGATAACATAACAATTTTGTTAGCTACGCCAAAAGATTTGGAAGAGCAAATGGCTCTGAGCACTATGGGACTCAACTGCTGATGTCATTAGTCCCCTAGAACTTAGAACTAGTTAAACCTAACTAACCTAAGGACATCACAAACATCCATGCCCGAGGCAGGATTCGAACCTGCGACCGTAGCGGTCTTGCGGTTCCAGACTGCAGCGCCTTTAACCGCACGGCCACTTCGGCCGGCTTGGAAGAGCAGTTGAATGGAATGGACAGTGTATGGAGATGATTTAGTAAGAAGAATATTAACAAAAATTGAACGTTTAAAATTTTTTTGTATCCAAGATCGCATTTACAACTATCTTCTACTGACTGATTTCGAAAGGTAAGGATTTCATTTTGAGCTCTTGAAAAACTTTTTTGGTTGTGCGATGCGTTCCACAGTGCATTCATTTTCATGCTACGTTAACATTTTCATGGAGAGTTTATTGCACATTTCACATCGCATGAATAATGAGTGCACAATGTAATATGAAGTACAACCAACGAAGTTTTTGAAGATCTGAAGATGACATTCTCACCTGTCGAGCCAGTCATTAACACTATGCTGTCCGGCGACACCACAGTGGTGTCATACGCGAAATAGCGGTCAACGGCCGACGACACCACATTGGTGTCGTGTGCATAGTATCGCACAGTGGCCGGTGACAGCACTTTAGTATCTTTTGCATTCTGTTGATGTTTTGTTTAGATAACAATAAGTTACACACATCAACAAGTGTTTTGTTTTTATAAGTACTTGTGCCCTTTCATCACGGCGGACGAAAGAGACAATAGGATTATTCACGATGAATGCGCGGACGTCTTGTCTGACGTTCCGCACGACTTGGCCGTTTGGGAAGAAGACATTGGATATCAAAAAAATGAAAGTGAAGCAGAATCGTAGGGACATAGTGAAATATTGAAAATTCGGCGAATGCTACGGTTACCAACTGATTCGGCTGAATCAGACGAAGAAGACAGTGCACAGTGGTCAGACTTTGATTTACCGAGGACCAATAATAAATTTGAAGGACCCACGGGTCGAAACATATTTCCCAAAGATACACTGAGCGTCGAGGATATCGTACAATTATAAATTGGGAACGATCTATTTTAATATATTAGCAACGAAACCAAACAGTACTATAGTCAAAATTGCAATAGAAGGAAACTGGATTTAAGAAATGCCAAATTTGTCGAGGTTAGAAAACGGTTTAGGCTTGCTATCCTTATGGGAACTGTAAGAAAAGCAAGGATCAATGATTATTGGTCAACGAATCCGTTGATAGACTCGCTAAACGATGCCCGCAACCGATTCAGACAAATATTATGATTTTTATTTTTCCAAAAAGTTTAAAGGAACGTTTAATCTAAATCAAAACATCTCAATTGATGAAGGAATGATACCGTGGCATGGACGGTTAAATTTTAAAGTTTACAATGCTTCGAAAATTACGAAATACGGCATATTCATTCGGATGCTGTGTGATTCGAGTACGGGGTACATTTCCTCATTCAAGATATATTCATGTGTGATTCGAGTACGGGATACATTCCGGCGCTGGACAGCCTTTAGTAAAAGCAGTGATGGAACTATTGACACCTTCTGATGGAAAGTGGCATCACCTCTACATGGATAATTATTATAACAGTGTAGAACGTGCAGAGAAGTTACCTGAAAAGAAAATTCGAGTTTGTAGAACGATACGGCAAAAAAGAGGATTTCCGGAAAATTAAAGCGCGCAAAAGTCGATGTGTTTGAAGCTTGTCATCAACGGAAAGGTGACAAGCGCCCGGCGATAAAAGAAATAATCCGACTTAGCGCTGCCGGCGCCAAGCGAATAACTTTCTACGAGACGTGCGGACGCCAAAGTGTTAAAAGTAGTTTTGGACGCGATCTTGGCTATAAAAAAATGTGTTTAAAGCATGTACTGATCGCTCCTTCTCATAGCTCATTGTGAGAAACCTAACTAAAAGTAAAACAAAGAAAACAGAGTTCAGTCAAATGACTTCCGTGCAGGGTGAGGAAATTAGATTAAGAAATGTGACAGTAAAAGCAGTAGATAAGTAAGTTTTGCTGTCAGGCCCGCATAGTATATGGCGCTGGTACAAGCTTCAGACACATCGACTTTTGCACGCTTTAATTTTCCGGAAATCCTCTATTTTGCCGTATCGTTCCACAAACTCAAATTTTCTTTTCAATAACTTCTCTGCACGTTCTACACTGTTATAATAATTAACCATGCAGATGTGATGCCGCTTTCCATCAGAAGGTGTCAATAATTCCGTCACTGTTTTTGCAAATAGCCACTAATGAAAAAATTGTTTTTGAAAAACGGAAATTAGTAACCTCAAACATAAATTAAAGAGTTACGGACTCCTTTCCTGAAGAAGTGTTCCTTTGTACTGAAGTGAAACATGGCCGGTAAACAAAACAGATATAAAGATGATAGAAGCTTTATACATATGTCGCTAGGAACAGTGACGAAGATTGCACTATTTGATTAAAAGAAATTATCGGTTAACAGGAGACATTCTGAGGCGTTATGTATTCGTCAATTTGGTAATGGAAATGTGTGTGTGTGTGTGTGTGTTTTGGAGGGGGGGGGAAGGGGGAGCCAATAGGAGTAGGAAACTGTAGAGGAAGACCAAAACTTGATTACTCTAAGGAGGTTGAAGTAAATGTAAGCTGCATTACTTATGCAGGGATGAAGAGGTTTGCACAGTATAGACTAATGTGGACAGATCCGTTAAACCAGTGTTCAGACTGGAGAGCAAACGACAGCATAAACTATAACGATATACGGCACATTATCTCTTGATTCAACAATCAACGATACGAACTATAGGACATAAAATCAGCATTAAAGATAGTAATGCATTGTCCCAAACATATACCAAAATTCTATTGTGAACCTGGGGACATTGAGATAAAAGTTTGGAAAGGACTAACTATTGTAAATTTCACGTCAAAATGAGAGCTAGCTTAGAGAGGTTCTCTGACAATTGTCCTCTACACAATTACGGTTCGAACATAAGAAATGTTGAAGGCTGTAATCCCTTTATTGCCGACTTCCAGAATTAGCACATGCAAATCCGGCCACTGCAACGTTCATGGATCGTTATTTTGTTGATTCGGGGGAGGGAAGAAAACAGCGAGGTCACCAGTCCCATCGTCCGCCCCTGGTAGCTAAGTGGTCAGCGTGACAGAATATCAATCCTAAGGGCCCGGGTTCGATTCCCGGCTGGGTTGGAGATTTTCTCCGCTCAGGGACCGGGTGTTGTGTTGTCCTATTGAGTACGAGCGCGTACGGACGTGTCTCGCTCGCGCTCCCGCAACTACGGTCTTTTTGTCGGTTCTTTCGGGAACAATCACGCCAGTGAACGAAAAAAACAGTGATCAGTGATGGATAATAGTGAAGTGAAGCAGTCCTACAAAATTTTCTCGTGTTTAGACTAGAGAAACAGTGCATTAGTGACTTCGCGGGCACATTTACAGAATGTCGGACCTCATCAAAGGTATTTCACTACAACTAATATCCAAAAACACTACTAATACGATTAGGAACGCTTGACATTACTAACATTACTAACCGCAGTGCTGTGAAAGTGTTAAAAATAATATGAAAGGAAAGTTACCGTGTGACGAATCATCAAAGTAACGTATGGTAGGATTTTTCTCCGTAATTAGACGTTAAATATCCACCAAACTCACGATAACATGTTGGAACAGTGAAGGGTAGCTTCCAAAAACCCATACAGTGAAATGAAACGATCATAATTCTGAATTATAGACATATTATAGGTAAAAGTCATAAACTGTCGATAGTGAAGAAAATTGATTACGAGTAACGTAAAGCGATACGCCGAGCGACGGAACGTAAAGTCCCGAGAGTAGGTCGCAGTGCGCCAGCTGACACGCACTACGCGTGAGTTTCGCAAGTAGGCCAAACTGCGCTGGCCACAGCAAACCGGTGTTGCTAAGCACGACTCGTGTTTCCGCGCCCAACCGCGGGAGTCAGCAGCTTACGCGAGCTCACAGTCCCCACCTGGTCCCGCGAACCACGTGGTCGGCTGACGTGCGGAGCTGACCGCGGCGCTCGGTGTCGATCGGACATCGCCGGCGAAGCCACCCAGCCCACATTCGGCCTCGTTCTGTGACGTATCGCTTTTGGGACTTACGTGTCACAATGTGGTGCCGCATACGCAATACACACCAAATAAAGGTCACTCTTTAAGAACTATAACACAGATTCGCAATCCTGGATCGAGCACGCCAACTAAGTGGTGCTAACACCACACCCAAGTCCACGAAAGGGACGCTTAGTAGAGCGCAGAGCAGCACCAGTTGCAAAGTATCGCCTATAGGCATGGCGTCTGGTGCCCACGAATATGCCGTCATGTCACCGAGCCAGAAGATCGCTGCAATTGAAGAGCTATTAAATGACATTGGGGCGGAATTAAAGGCCAAACATGTATCGAGTAGCGTACTGAATACGATAAGGAATAAAATATTCCCTTTGGCTTTCCAACTCACGTCAGCAGAAGCAAAGGTCGAGCTGCTGCAAGAGCAGAACAAAGATCTACTGCGCGAACTTCAGCACTCAGCTGACCCAGTTAAGGACCTTAGAATTGAGTCTCTCACAGAACAGGTCAACAAACTCGAGGAAGACAATACAAAACTCGCTGAAATAAACCAAGAGCTCAGGGACCAAATTAGGGATCTGACAGGAAAGGTTACTGAACAGGCACAGCAACAGGCCAAGACACTAACATACGCCGCGGCACTCTCCACCGCACCCAAAGAACATAAACGCATTGAGGTGGCAAAAGCCAAGCAGGCAACCACTCTCTTCATAAAGTCTACCAACAACCAAGACACGAAAACAATAAAACAAACGTTGACAAAAAACATCAACCCAAGACGAGACAACCTACACATTAAGTCAATAAGAAACACGAAGACAGCTGTGATTGTCGAAGCAGCAACACAGGAGGACTGTAGGAAAATAATAGAAAAGACGAAAGATATTGAGAATATCGCGTGTGAGGGGCCCAGAAAGCGGCAACCTTTGGTGATAGTCTATCGAGTGACAGACACTATCTCGGATAGAGAATTTCTTGAGTGTTTATACGACCAAAATCTCAGTGACGATTTCACAAAAGACGAATTCGACAAAGACGTGAAAATCAGATTCCGCACAGGGCCCAAAGGAAAGGGATACAACCACCAAGTGTTGGAAGTCACACCAAGAATTTATTGGTACCTCACCAAAAAAGGAAGGGTGTACATAGACTTCCAATCCCTATCTGTCAAAGACTATACGTCAGTGAGCCAGTGTTACAACTGTTGTGACCTTGGCCATACAACCAAAGCCTGCGCAGACACAGGTACGACCTGTTCAAGGTGTGGCAAAAAGGGCCACAAACGCGCGGACTGTCGAGCATCAGAGCCCATCGATTGCATCCCTTGCAGGAACAGAAACCGAATTTGCAATAAGAGCAGGGGTGGCGTCTGCCAGACCTACAAACAGCTGCTTGATAGACTAATTGACAGTACTGACTATGGCAACTGAACACCCCCCTGAGTCAAACAACATGCTCCATAAATCAACCCCTGAAAAAACAAGATCATACAAATCACCATCCACCAGGCACAGAAACCATCTACGTGCAATACTCTGGCGTAAGAGGCAAAAACTATTACCTGACGACTACCCCAACAATGGTCACATTCCAGGCTTGATACACAATACAAACCTGGAGGACAGCCATCATGCAATCACTGAATACATAGACGACCTAACACTCACAGGACAAATGTCACCAGAAGCCGCCAAACTAATCAAAAGACAAATAATGTACTGGATGACATTCCAGACAACCCTTATGAACAGGATAGACGAACTCGAAGACGAACTACTGAGAATAGACATGATAACCCCAAATCCTGATACCGACAGACCAGAAAACCACACCACACATGACCAACCAAAGCAACTGCACAAAACAGCGTTGCTAACCACTCAAGATCACCCATCCACTCCAGCACAACGACGCACATACGACACTGCAAAATGCGAAGGACGCATCAAACCAATCAAATTCATACAAGGTGAGACCTTGAACCCAACGGTGCTAAACACAACCGTAACGCAAGCAAGCACAACTGGAGTCCAAACGGAAAACATGAACAAATCAGACACCTCAGACTGTAATCAAATCAAACGCAAAATAACTCTCTCTAACTCATTGACAGAGGAAGAAGACGACGTCTATTATTGCCCTTACGCCAGAGATTGTAGTGTTCATAACAATGATATTCGAAACAGTAATACCGACCTAGAACAGGCCACAGCGCCGGCAGACATCACGAATGCCACACAAAAAGCCGCAGCAACAACCGCAACAAAAGTCTGCGGAGGGTCTGGCAACAGAGGCGATAGTGCGCATAACATACCAAAAGCTGTTATGTCTGTCACAGGTAGCGTAGACGAGCAGTCAAGTGGGAACGAAATCACGTCATATCAATGCAGAATGGAGGCACAAACAACCGACACATCTGATACACATCAAGACTGCACAAACGAAACACACACAAAAAACAAACGAATCATCGCAGCCTTTAGGAAACTAAAACCGCATAGGAAACCCAAACAGCCTAAGAGAGTCCCGAAAGTGAAAGCGTGTGACGACCAATCGCGGCAATCGCAGGCTGCGTCAAAACCTAGTGATACGAAAGTGCATTCCCCTGATGATACCAACACCTTCGCAGCCTCCCAACCAACAACCTCAATGCCGACGCCCAAGGAAACCCCCACAACAACCAACGAGGAAATCAATCCAGCGCCCCCCGCAGAGGTGCACAACAACGCCACTACACCATCACGACACGTCACGGCTGCAGAGACGCCAACACACGCCATCGACACCGATAGTTTTAGTTACGACAAGCTAGATATAAATGTAAAATTAAGTAGGCTAGAAAAAAGAGACATCTTAGAGACGGCACAGCGGATGCTCATCCGCACCCTACACCCGTACGGCCAATCTGTTTGTTTCCGTACATCAGAGCAAACCGATAGACTGATTCTCAAAACGGAGAATATTCCAACAGATCCAGACAGCCTACTAGACCTGCTCATGCAGGTGTGCGCCCGCAGGGAGGAACCATTCGATATGGACAAGCTTTACAAGGATCACGTAAGGGCTCATGGGAGAACATACTTCGATTACAGTCAAACTGGCAGCAAGTGCTACGCCACAGTTAAACACCCAAACTGCTAATAGCACAGCTTAATGCTATGCGGAGTATACTTGTAAATTCGGAGCTCCCACGGGTCCTACGTGAACTAAAAAGTGACATTCTGTGCATACAGGAGCCCTACACTAGACAAGGGCATATCCCCAACTTTCCTCCAAGTGCGGTGACAGTTGCGGAGGGGACAGGCTGCATGGCATCTGTCATAATCCTAAACAAAGAAATACATCCAGTCAAAATTACAGAACTCTGTTCCGAGCACCTAGTTACAGTTGAAGTCACACACAAGGGGGATACTTGGATCATCGCGTCGCTGTACGCCCAATTCTGTCATTGCATCAAACCATACGCAGACCTCATCAGAGATGTTGCGCAATACGCTGGCAACAAAAAACTTCTCATCTGTGCAGACATAAATGCCAGATCAACCCTGTGGCATTCAGACAGAACCGACGACAGAGGTAGAATAATAAATGACATCATCCAAGAAAACAGACTACACGTACTCAACAAGGAAGGACATCACCCGACTCACATCGGACACAACGGTCATTCATCAAACATAGACATCACCCTCGTTAATAATGCCGCCATCAACCACGTACGAGACTGGACCGTACATGACCAGATCACTGCTAGCGACCACAACATCATCACACTAACCTTAAGTGGCACACCAAACGTCAACACAGAAACACTACCAAAAAGACTACTATTTGACAAAACAGACTGGGACAGGGTCAGACAAAAAATACATGAGCACATACCGCAAGACATCACCGGCAGTGTTGATTACAGAGCACACATGCTGACAGATATCATCACACACACACAGAACACCTGCATACCCACACAAAGAATGACAAAACACCAAAATATTCCCTGGACTACACAATTAACACGACTCAAACAAGACTCAAAACGTAAACGTAAACTTTACCAACGAGCAATTTCAGATAGAGAAAGACAATTACGACTACACGACTACCGGCTTGCCAAGGATAAATATAAACTTGAGCTGAATAAGACCAGGAAAGACCATTGGAACAGCCATGTAGCAGCACAAACACAACTAAACATTTGGGGGGAACCATACAAAATCGTGACAGAGAAAATTAAGAGCCCACTGGTTCTGGGAACGCTGCGACAGGAGGATGGTGAGATGACTAAGGGCTGGAGACGCACAGCGGAGTTCCTGCTGAGCAAACTCCTGCCCGACGACATCGCATACACAGACACACCACAACATGCAGCACTGAGACGCGAAGTAGGCACAGTATACACCACACCAACCGTCACCTGTTCATTTGCGCAGGAAGAAGTGGCGACAGCGATCTCAGAACTCAAAAACAAAAAGGCGCCTGGACCGGATGGTATCCACTCTGAGGTACTGAAACAAATTGCACCGCAGATCACCCCGTTTCTCACAACGTTGTTAAACGATGCATTAAGGCTGGGCCGTGTGCCTGCAGTGTGGAAGACCTCGAAGGCGGTTATCATAAAAAAGGCTCCAGACAAAGACCCATCAGACCCCAAGTCATACAGACCAATTTGCCTTATCAATACACTCGGTAAAGTACAAGAAAAACTACTCTGCAAAAGACTACAAGCACACCGAACACTACGGGGACTGACACCACACCAATACGGCTTCAGGGAAGGGAAATCTATAGACGACGCAATTAACAGAGCACTTCAAATAGTACACGACACACCCTCCAAATACACACTTGCAATTATGATAGACATCTCAGGTGCCTTCGACAACCTCTGGTGGCCGGCCTTGTTCAAGAGGCTCAGACACCTGCAGGTACCGGAGTCTCTGTATAATAGTTTCATGGACTACTGCAGAGACAGAACGGTCGTTTGGCAAATGGACAACCAGAAAGTGATTAAACGAATTACAAAAGGCTGTCCACAAGGGTCGATCTGCGGCCCCATCTTCTGGGACATAGTTATAGAACCGCTCCTACAGTTACTAGAGGAGCACATCTTGACAGATGGAGCTGTCGCTTATGCTGATGATCTACTCGTCGTAGTTTCAGCAAATAACCGTGCCCAGCTAGAAGAAAGAGCCAATGGAACACTTAGGACAATAACCCAATGGTGCACAGATAATAAATTAAAGATAGCAGGAAACAAAACAACTTATACATTGCTAAAGGGTATCCTGCGCAGGAACCCAATAGTCAAAATCGGGGACACAAACATAAAAAGACTAGCAGTCACACGCTATCTAGGAGTATACATTGATGAACGATTGAACTTCCACGAACACATGCGAATATGCACTAACAAAGCAGAAAAGATACTACACAAACTGGCTAGGCTAAATTCGGAACAATTCAGACTACCCCTGTCAGTGACACGAACATACCATTGCGCTCTCTTCGAGTCAGTACTATGCTTCGCTGCCAGTACGTGGGCCCACAGGTTAAATCTCTCAACCAACAGAACCATTGTACGTCGAGGCCAAAGAAGTGTTCTACTTCGACTAACAGGGGCATTTAACACAACATCAAATGACGCACTATGTGTCGTCATGGGAATTTTCCCCATAGATATCACCATCAGGTACCGCGCAGCAATGTACTGGCTTAGGATGGGGAGAATAGACCAGGTTCGGCAGATCACTGGTGTACCGATTGAGACAACACGCCAACCCAGAGCATGGCGAGTGGATACCTGGCAGAGCGAGTGGGCCAACAGCGATAAGGGCCGCCGTGTCTACAACTTCTTCCCTGACATCCGGGAAAGACTAAAACTAAAACATATTGATCCCAGCCGCGGTATGGTACATTTCATCACAGGACATGGCCCTTATCCCACGCACCTGTACCGCGTGAGTCTGCAGCAGACTAATAGATGCACATGCGGGGAAGAAGGTTCCCCTGAACATACTGTCTTCTTCTGCGGACAACGCACGAACATAAGACACACAGTACACATAAATCGCCTGAACACACAGAACGAACTACATGCCATAATACGCGACCCGGAAAGGTGGACTGAACTCAACAAACTAACGGACGAAATCTCGAAGATCCAACAAATAGAATACTTGCGCAACAGACCCTACCGAAGGCAAGTCGGTCCAAACAGACGTCACGATGCCCAGGGAGATACAGATATGATTAGCACCACGAGTGATGAAGAAGAAACAGATACAGACCAGGGCACCAACACAGATATTGAAGCGTCCAGTGCGGATGATCCATAGTGTCAACCAAGTCAAATTCAAAGAACAGAGTGGAACAACCGACAAGAGGTGCACAAGTCACACACAATCCTAAAAACAGATTGCACCGTATATATAAATAGTTAACAGCATCTCCATGTCCAATAAGAGCTTAAAGCTAGGTACCTCTACAAGGGACCTACACCTTCCGTTAAGAGGCAGCGCACAGTCTGTATGGAAGGATCTTAATTGTGGTCCCTCTCTTTTGAGCCCAACCCGACGGATACCTATGGTAGATCGGGGAAAACCACCGCTCAGGCTGTGTTGCTGGCGGGGCCGGAAGGTGCTAACTGCCACACCATGTATCATTGTAAGTCTCATTGGCTCAGTGTGAACTGTTTGTACAACCAACCTACACAGCCTATACCTCAACCTCCACTATACTAAGAACTTCTCATCTGAAGCTTAAAGTTGGGCACCTCTTCAAGGGACCCACGCCCCCCTGGTATGAGGCGGCGCACGTCCTGGATGGAAGGATCTTAATTGTGGTTCCTCTCTTTTGAGCCCAACCCGACGGATACCTATGGTAGATCGGGGAAAACCACCGTTCAGGTCGTGTTGTCGGCGGGGCCGGGAGGTGCTCGCGCCTGATGTACTCTACTAGGAGCCTTGCAGGCTCAACACAAACCGTTAGCGTCATTACCTTATTACTTTTACCACGAGTACCCTTTCATTAGCAACTTTGAGCCAAGCACAAAATCAGTTACCTCTCTATTGTATATCGTAAATAGTTTAGCCGGCTGGACATGGAGGTCTTAGTCTTAGTTTCTAGCTTTAACGTACCCTAATCTCTTCTAGTTAAGGTAGTTTTTAGGATGGTAGATGTTAAAAGCATGGTGAGCAACGGCCAGCGTCTTGAGGGTCATTCCAAGACCCGGGCCGCCGCCCACAACCAGGTGACGGGCCATATTATACCTATAACTTCTCTATTCAGTTCTCTTCCTTCCTTCTTTCTAAATATTTAATTTCGTTTTGTTTATTAATATCTTACTTGATTTTGTATTAGTTATAAGTTTTTCTAATGCTGCACAAAAAAAAATCAAATGGATCTGAACAGAGCCCGCCTCCACGTGGCGGGACACGGGCAACGGTGTGAGTGGGGACGGGAGCCGGTGTGGTGTTACTTTCAGTCACTGCGGACCCCGGACCCAGTCACAGCGGCTAAGTGGCAATATACGACCCACCATAAGAAATTAGACGGTGGGTCATAAAATATAAGCAGCTAGTGAAAAAAAAAAAGTGTCCTAATCCTCATCGTTTCATCACCATCGACGCGCAAGTAGCGGAAGTGGCGTCAAATCGAAAGACTTGTACCTGGAAAATGGTCTACCCGACGGGACGCCCTAGTCACATGACATTTATTTTTACCGGTCCCATCGGATCACGGAAGGAAGGGGAAAGTAGTCGGTGGAGCGCTTTCGAACGAACCGTCCCGGTATTTGCAGGAAGTGATTTAGGAAAACCTAACTCAGGATAGCTGGACGAGGGTTTCAACCGTCTTCCTCCTGAATGCGAGTCCACTGTGCTAACCACTGCGCCACCTCAGTCGGTGCAACGTCCATGACTGACCACATAACAAGCTGTCTCAGAAGTACGTTTTTCAAAGAAACGTTATCGTCGACATCGTCGACAGCGAATTGAACTGACAGTCTCTTGCAGCTTAGTGAGACGTGTGATATTGCTTTATTAGATGACATCACATTTCCTTGCACATTGATGGAATTGAAGCCACGGAGACATATACATTCCATCAAGAACTGCTGCCAAAATGAGTGACTTAAAAAGTTATCGTTGGTCTAGCACAGCAGCTACAGTCACTTAATAAAATCAAGTGGCTCGGCTCTGAGCACTATGGGACTTAACATCTTAGGTCATCAGTCCCCTAGAACTTAGAACTATTTAAACCTAACTAACCTAAGGACATCACACACATCCATGCCCGAGGCAGGATTCGAACCTGCGACCGTAGCAGTCGCGCGGTTCCGGACTGCGCGCCTAGAACCGCGAGACCACCGCGGCCGGCTAATAAAATCAAGTCCTCCGGTCCATATAGTATACCAATTAGATCCCTTTCGGAGTATGCGTATACACATTAAGGTGACAAAAGTTATGTGATAGCGATATGCACTTACACAATTGGCGTTATTATAGTGTACACGAGGTATGAATGGAGCAATGCATTGGCAAAGCTGCTATTTGTACTCACGTGATGCATGTGAAAGGGGTTCCGACGTGATTTTGGAGACACGGCGTCAATTAAGAGACTTTTAACGGGGAATGGTGGTAGGAGGTAGACGCATGGGTCATTCCATTTCGGAAATCATTACGGAATTCAGTGTACCGAGATCCACAATATCAAGAGTGTGTCAAGAATACCAATTTTCAGGCACTGCCTCTCACCACGGAAAACCCACTTTGACCACCTAAAGACCGGGAGCAGTCGCGTTTGTGTAGAATTGTCAGAGCTCACGGACAAGCTAACTGCACGATATAAACGCAGAAAATAACGTGGGATGTAGGGCGAAGTATCTGTTGTGGTAAGGTGAAGTACCCATTAGGACAGGAAGGCGTTAATGGGCTGTGGCACGAGACGACCGACTCGACCGCCGTTGCTAAAAGCATGACATCGCCTGCAGCGCCTATCCTGCGCTCGTGACTATATTGGTTGGACCCCAGACGACTGGAAAAACGTGGTCCGATGAGTCCCGATTTCAGGTGGTAAGGGCTAATGGTAGGTTCGAATGTGGCGCAGATCCCACGAAGCCATAGACCCAAGTTGTCAACGAGGCACTGTCAAACTGGTGGTGGCTCCATGATGGAGTGGTTGTGTTTATGATGAATGGACTGGCTCCTCTGGTCCAGTTGAACCGATCACTGACTGTAAATGGTTATGTTCGGCTACTTGGAGGCTATTTTCAGCCATTAATAAATCACTCCATGTTTGTGACATTACTGCTCATATTTTTAAAAAAAAATTTGTAAATATTTTATTGAAACTGTTAAAGCAGAATTAGACACATCTTGTTTGAAGCGAAATCGATACTGAAACTCTTTGATAAGGTTAAAATGAACGTACATATTAAGAAAAAGGGTGTAATATTTACTTTCAAATATTGTAAAGATATCTATTTGTTATAACTATTAAATGTAAAAAGGTGCTATAATGTAATGATGTATCTAATAGTTACTGGCACTCATTTAGGGCTGTATGAGATATGTGTAGTATAAAAGATGGAGTAGTTCCGTCAGGAACGGAAAGCTGTGTAAGCATAGGAAAAGGTGGGAGCGGAAACGTTTGGAGCGCTTTGCGGGCGTGAACAAAGTCAGTCGGTGGCCAGTGATCTTAGAGGCAGCACGTACAGCGCCATATTGTTGCAGCTTACATCGGTTAGAAACTGCAGTTTATCACGGCCTGGTATAGGGAGAAAAACGGGCTATTGAGTATAAGATGGATCATCGCTATGAAGACGAAATAAGCCCGACATGGATAACTGCTCTTGGCCGTTCTGATATTAACGCAGCTGTTGCCACCAACGCCACCGTCGCTGATCGCAGCTTACAGGATGCGACATTTTAGCTATGTATTATAGTGTGTGCTTTAAGAATAATAACCATCATCCAAATTAACAATTGTGTCCACCTGGTAATTTATCCCGCTCATAAACCAAGCAGGATCCTAACCTGGTAAATGAAAATTCCGAGTGACCTGTATTCAGCCAAGACTGTGAAATCTTTAATATATTGTTGACAAATCAGTTAATAATCAGTGAAATAATTGATGAAAAAAATAACTGAGAATTTCATAATTAACATTGCTATTATTTTCTGTGTTAAAATGATTACGTAAGGCTATACCAGATGCAGAGAACACATTACATAAATTGTTTTCTGCTTTCACATTACGTATTAATGAAAGGAAGTACTAAGTTGATGATTAATGGTGATAAATAGTAACGTTAAACAGTTTATAGTGAATCAATGAAATGTTGAGTACCATATATGTTGATGTAGAACCCCCCCCCCCCCCCGTCCAAATTTACTTTTGTTTTCATGAAATCACTCTGTTTGATTAAGCAATTGGGTGCTGTAGTTTTGTTTAGAGCGGCTAAACTTTTCTTGTATTGCTGAACCATCTTTTATCTAAATTTAAAGTGAAGTCTGTTAGGTAAGTAGGGAGTTGCAATCATTTCTGCTTCATTACGTGTGCCTAATTAGACTGGCGAATAATAGTGTACCACCAACCACATATATTTTTATCGATGCAGAATAGTAGCCTAACTACTGTTGCCATACCTCTGAACTAATGACTTAATTGAAGAAACGAGTTAAAGTCTGATGCTTATTCCTTAGGTTAACACACACGGTTATTACGCTTGTTTTTGTGGTTTTGCTGTCCGGATAGGTAACTATATTTCTGTTTGTTACATTGCTTATTATTAATAGTGTAAGAATATTACAGTTGGCTCTGCATGACAGTATGTTTTGTAAACCAATTCAGAGAATACAAAATACACGCAAGTATTACATCTGGTTTTACATATGAGGATAGTAAATAACACACACATGTCAAGAGGAGGGATATTACATGTTCTCAAACAACGTTGGGATGTTAATGGATGACAGTGCGTCACTTCACCTGGCCAAAGCCGTTCGCTATTGATTTGAAGAACATTCTGGACAGTTTGAGCGAATGATCTGGCCACCCAGATCGTCTGGCTTGAATACTATCAAACACT
The DNA here is from genome assembly GCF_023898315.1 of Schistocerca nitens. Taxonomy (NCBI): domain Eukaryota; kingdom Metazoa; phylum Arthropoda; class Insecta; order Orthoptera; family Acrididae; genus Schistocerca; species Schistocerca nitens. The sequence goes on from NC_064615.1 coordinate 830,286,573, forward strand.
TATGACACATAATCGAGTGGTCATTTCGTGCACAATACCCTGCAACACATTCGCAATAATGGACGGCTATAGAGGCAGCACGGCTCAGTATTTCTGCAGGGAACTTCCAACGACATTTTGAGTCCATGCAATGTCATGTTTCTGCACTATGCCTGGGAGATCCGACAAGATATTAGGGGGTATATCATGACTTTTATCAGCTCAGTGTAATAGCTCCGTACTTATCATGTACAACAGCTCGCTCGATGAAATATCAGTGACTAAACACTGTTTCTATTCAAGAAAGGTAGTAGTACAAATCCGATGACTTACCGACCCATATCGCAATCATAGATTTTCAGTAGTATTTTGGAAAGTATACTGTGCTCGAACCTTTTCAATTACCTCCAAGAAGTGTCCGCCCCCGTTAGCTGAGTGGTCAGCGCGGCGGAATGCCCCGCCAAGGGTTTCGGGTTCAATTCCCGGGTCCGCCGCTCGTGGTCTCGGGGTAGCGTTCTCGCTTCCCGAGCACGGGGTCCCGGGTTCGATTCCCGGCGGGGTCAGGGATTTTCTCTGCCTCGTGATGACTGGGTGTTGTGTGATGTCCTTAGGTTAGTTAGGTTTAAGTAGTGCTAAATTCTAGGGGACTGATGACCATTGATGTTAAGTCCCATAGTACTCAGAGCCATTTGAACCATTTTCTAATCCCGGTTGGGGCAGGAGATTTACTCCGCTCAGGGACTAGGTGTTGTGTTGTTCTCATCATCATTTCATCCCCATCTCCGACGCGCAAGTCACCAATGTGGCGTCGAATGCAATAAGTACTTGCCGTCGGAGGCTGAACTTCCCCGAATGGGGTCTCCCGGCCCACAATGCCCTACGCTCATTTCCACCTCCAAGAAAACGATCTGTTGACACACATAACACTTTCAGTACATATATTTATTGAGGAAAACAACTAGCTCTTTACTTTCATAAGGTAATGGGTGTTACCGACATGCGATCTCAAACTGATTTGATATTTCTAGGTTTCTAGAAGGTTTCTGGTACCGTTCCTCACAAGCGGATTCTAATCAAATTACGTGCTTATGGATTATTGTCTCAGTTGGCGAATTTGCGGTGAGAATGGTCACAGTTGGTAGTACTGACGGCAAGCCATCGAGTAATACAGAAGTGATGTCTAGCGTTCCTCAGGAAAGTGTTACGAACCTGTGCTATACCCAATCTACGTAAATGATTTACGAGATAATCTATGCAGCCACTTTAGATTGTTCCGAATGATACTCTAATTTAGCCACCCAGAAAAATCATAAAACGATCAAAACCAACTGCAAAACGATTTGGACAAGATGGTGCAAGAAGTTGCCACTGACCCTAAGTGATAACCTTTAGATTGGTATGATATATCATGCAACCGAAATTTAACGGATTCCTTTCAGTGCTCATGCGGATGACCACAAACTTCTAATGAGAAGTTTATGGGCATCCGCATGAACACTAAAAGGAATCCGTTAAATTCGGTTGCATGATATATCATACCAATCTAAAGGTTATCACTTCAGCTAAATCACTAGTAATTACAGTTAAATTGGAACGATCACGTAGATGATATACAAACTAAAGACTACTTTTTCATGACATAACACTTAGAAGAGTCAACGGGTCTACTAATGATGCGGCCTACGCTACCCTCTGTTGGATTATTGCTGTAGAGTATACGATCCTTATAAGATAGGATTGACGGAGGATATCGCAAAAGTTCAGAAGAAGGCAGCTCGTTTTCTATCATAGCGAAACAGGTGAGAGAACGTCAAGCATATCACAGCGAGAGTTGAGTAGCAACAATTAAAACAGAGACGTTTTCATTCGCGGCGATTTCTTTTCACGAAACTTTAATCTCCAATTTTCTCCTCTAATTTCGAATATATGTTGTTTACATCTGATGATCATTGTGATGAAATAAGAAAAATCATTGCTCGTAGGGAAAGATGTAAATGTTCGTTTTCCCCGTGCGCCGTTCGAGAGTGGAACGTTAGAGTGTCGTCGAAATATTTTAAATTTTAACTACAAATCGCAAAGAGAATACTCATTTGTAGAATATGTGCTGTAATGGCTGATTTATTAATGAAATGATCACGGTGAAAATGAATGTTTCTTTTTTCAATTATTTCAATAACTTTTCGTAAGTGAAAGTGGCTCGAAGAACCCTCTGTCTGGCACTTAGTGTAAACAGCAGAATAATCATGTAGATGTAGTTGTAGCCTCTAGTTGGGGGGGGGGGGGGCAGAATAAACACAAAAGCGGAGACCTGACTTGGAGGTGGCAGGGCGTGGTTGTAGCAGGAGCTGTCATCTGTTAACATCGCAGATTAATGTATATCGACGTGCATTGTGTGCATTAGTATTGTAAAAATCTTTGAACTTCTTTTGTGGATCTGCCCAAGTCTATTTGTCATAAATATCACGCCACTGTGGACGGTTTCATTAATTTCTCCAGTTTGTTGTGTAGTTTTCAGCTGCCATGTGGTATATTTTCCTTATGAGTCAACGTAGCATCAAATGGAGTGATCTAAGAATCGGCGACCACTAGCGCGAAATATCTAGGTGAGAGCTAATTATAACTCTGCGACGTATGCCTGCGACACCGTGCATGAACTCTGGAACCCTCACAACTAGCAGAACTCCTATATCGTCGGCAGTATTGTCATATACGGTCACTTTATTTAGAAGTGTCGTAATGTCACACACAGCCAGCAAATGACACATTTATCAATCCCGAAATACTGCCGTGTTCTGGCAATGAACTGGTGTGCATTTGGTTATCGTGGAGTTCTCACTCAGTACATTAATGTCGAATATTTTTTTCCTCTTCCGGAGAAGTACTGGCATATGTGAACTCTTTCTCCTGAAGATACGTGTAGTCTATACTAGATGGAACTGGAGTATACGATTTCGTGAACACATAAATTCTCTTCCCTTCAGAAAAATGTGCTACACAGTCCATATTTGTGAAGTGCAATATACTTCAAAAGGATTCATCCTAATTCACAAATCGGATATCTCCTACACGAGTGAAACAGGAAGGTCAACATAGTAGCTGTTGTAAATTGCGGGTTCGTGTGGATGCCTGTAGGATCTCACAGATGCAGTTATAGCTAATTAGTTCTCCATTCGTAGAAAATAAAATGAAACGAAAAATGAAACAATAAAAAATTAAAAATATAAAAGAATAAAAATAAAAAATGGAGACCAAAGGAATTGTTGTTTGGGACAATACTGATAAAGTTTTCGTAATTCAGCCGATATGAGATATCCACATAGTTACAATTTGTATTAAAAATGAAACTCCTCCAGCTGTACTTAAAATTTCATATATATATTTGGCTACTACTTTCGACGTTGCGTTAACGCCAACTTCAGGCCCGTACACTTTGATGATATCAATTGTGTGTGGCTGAGAAGTCCGCGATGAGACCAATACGTGCTCAACATGGAAGTCGGCAGTGACCAGTGTCACTGTCGATCATGAAGTTCGTGTGTACCAAGGGAAATAACATATAAACAGCATTGCAAAACTGAACTGACACTATCTGACATACCTCTTTAAGAAAAAGAAAACTAGCGTAATAACGTGTCACACTCACATAAACATATTTACAGCATCATACTAGGCTATAAAATCAGCGGCATCAAATAACAATCCATGAATTCGTCACTGGGTGTACGCATACGACACTTAACATAAGAAATACTGTCAAAATACATACACAACATCGGTACATCACATTTATACAGAGCACCTGGTGTCAAACAATAAAAAACTACCACAGTAATAAAAATGTGCCAACCAGTGGACTGAAACATGTTATATTAAGGCAGCGTTAACATTACGAATGGTGATAATCTACGTATACCAGCTGGGCAGCTGATTACAATTTACTAGTGGAACCAAAAGTGACCTAGAGGTCCTCATTATCGGTAGTTCCATTGCGATTCCAGTGGCTAGTATCCTACAGATAAGTACATTGTGTATCATACGTCAGTAGCACTAAATGTGAGAATCATAACAGTTTAATGTTTGATACGTTATACGCAACAGCAGATTACATGTGTTACAAGAGACACTTGTGTTGAGGAGTAAAATGTAGAAAGATAACAATTTGCAATTATACACACCCATTTGTGTGAAATAAGCTACACATTGGGTTTAAACTGTTGATTCCAGTTAGATTTTGTGCACTGGGTTGGACATTGTTCTCTAGTAAGTCAAATTGCGAGTAATTCGACGTACAACTGACTAAAAATTTATGTGTGTATGCTTCCTCTAAGTTATTTGAAGTATTTAGGCTGAGATTTTCGAAATTTGAACGTTTACTTACCTAGTGTTAAACAATCCAATTCCTTTGCCTGAACATGAAACTATATCGCCATTCCATCGCCTAGGTTTCGTAACCGATCACTTTGTTGCGTAACTAAAACTTTTTCTTAGTGGTCACTATTTGAAAACATCGATCGTGAACGATTACGAACGAGGCGAATGTAAGTGCTCCTGACAGGTGTGTATGTAACATATAACCTCAGTTCAGCTGCACGGCTCGATGATAGGTTATACCGGAACGCGTCATGCTAGTCATTCATACATCAGTGAATGATATTTTACTAAGTGACGTATTGGGCATTAGTGCAGTATCGTTTCAATCATAGAATATGGTCGCATGTTTCCTATACGATTTCTTGTTGCATCTGCACTAAATGTGTTATTGGTTTCACGATATTTACATACTATTAATGAAATACAAAAAACAGTTTAAAGTTTTACTGTGTGTACTTACGTCCAGATGTAGCTGGGTAGAAGACGTATGCCCTCAAGGTTCTAGCGGTAGTGTCCTGGAACGAGAAAATAAATATAGTAATATTTATCATTTAGATAGGAAAATTCCGAATGATTTACAGACTGCGTATTTCAAGATTTACACTAATACTTTATAACTGAATAAAGATAGAATGTCGTTCCATATGGTTTGGTCTGTGTAAATCAATATGTGAACTGTTTTTATTACTGAAGATAAGAAATAATACCAGTTTAGAGGCCAAGAAGTACTGTGGCGGAGAAGAGTCATTTTTCCTTGTGTGGAAAAAGATACAGTTAATTAGGAAATACTACGGTCGCAATGCAATGGTCAGTGTCTTGAAAGGAGGATATAATACACTCCTGGAAATTGAAATAAGAACACCGTGAATTCATTGTCCCAGGAAGGGGAAACTTTATTGACACATTCCTGGGGTCAGATACATCACATGATCACACTGACAGAACCACAGGCACATAGACACAGGCAACAGAGCATGCACAATGTCGGCACTAGTACAGTGTATATCCACCTTTCGCAGCAATGCAGGCTGCTGTTCTCCCATGGAGACGATCGTAGAGATGCTGGATGTAGTCCTGTGGAACGGCTTGCCATGCCATTTCCACCTGGCGCCTCAGTTGGACCAGCGTTCGTGCTGGACGTGCAGACCGCGTGAGACGACGCTTCATCCAGTCCCAAACATGCTCAATGGGGGACAGATCCGGAGATCTTGCTGGCCAGGGTAGTTGACTTACACCTTCTAGAGCACGTTGGGTGGCACGGGATACATGCGGACGTGCATTGTCCTGTTGGAACAGCAAGTTCCCTTGCCGGTCTAGGAATGGTAGAACGATGGGTTTGATGACGGTTTGGATGTACCGTGCACTATTCAGTGTCCCCTCGACGATCACCAGTGGTGTACGGCCAGTGTAGGAGATCGCTCCCCACACCATGATGCCGGGTGTTGGCCCTGTGTGCCTCGGTCGTATGCAGTCCTGATTGTGGCGCTCACCTGCACGGCGCCAAACACGCGTACGACCATCATTGGCACCAAGGCAGAAGCGACTCTCATCGCTGAAGACGACACGTCTCCATTCGTCCCTCCATTCACGCCTGTCGCGACACCACTGGAGGTGGGCTGCACGATGTTGGGGCGTGAGCGGAAGACGGCCTAACGGTGTGCGGGACCGTAGCCCAGCTTCATGGAGACGGTTGCGAATGGTCCTCGCCGATACCCCAGGAGCAACAGTGTCCCTAATTTGCTGGGAAGTGGCGGTGCGGTCCCCTACGGCACTGCGTAGGATCCTACGGTCTTGGCGTGCATCCGTGCGTCGCTGCGGTCCGGTCCCAGGTCGACGGGCACGTGCACCTTCCGCCGACCACTGGCGACAACACCGATGTACTGTGGAGACCTCACGCCCCACGTGTTGAGCAATTCGGCGGTACGTCCACCCGGCCTCCCGCATGCCCACTATACGCCCTCACTCAAAGTCCGTCAACTGCACATACGGTTCACGTCCACACTGTCGCGGCATGCTACCAGTGTTAAAGACTGCGATGGAGCTCCGTATGCCACGGCGAACCGGCTGACACTGACGGCGGCGGTGCACAAATGCTGCGCAGCTAGCGCCATTCGACGGCCAACACCGCGGTTCCTGGTGTGTCCGCTGTGCCGTGCGTGTGATCATTGCTTGTACAGCCCTCTCGCAGTGTCCGGAGCAAGTATGGTGGGTCTGACACACCGGTGTCAATGTGTTCTATTTTCCATTTCCAGGAGTGTATGAACATCAACAAAAGCAAAACGAGGATAATAGAATGTAGTCGAATTAAATCGGGTGATGCTGCGGGAATTAGATTAGGAAATGAGACGCTTAAAGTAGTATAGGAGTTTTGCTATTTGGGGAGCAAAATAACTGATGATGGTCGAAGTAGAGAGGATATAAAATGTAGACTGGCAATGGCAAGGAGAGCGTTTCTGAAGAAGATAAATTTGTTAACATCGAGTATAGATTTAAGTGTCAGGAAGTCGTTTCTGAAAGTATTTGTATGGAGTGTAGCAATGTATGGAAGTGAACCATGGACGATCAATAGTTTAGACAAGAAGAGAATAGAAGGTTCCGAAATGTGGTGTTCCAGAATAATGGTGAAGATTAGATGGGTAGATCACATAACTAATGAGGAGGTATTGAATAGAATTGTAGAGGAGAGAAATTTGTGGCACAACTTGAGTAGAAGAAGAGATCGGTTGGTAAGTCATATTCTGAGGCACCAAGGGATCACCAATTTAGTATTGGAGGGCAGCGTGGAGGGTAAAAATCGTAGAGGGAGGCCAAGAGATGGATACACTAAACAGATTCAGAAGGATGTAGGTTTCAGTAAGTACTGGGAGATGAAGAAGCTTGCACAGGATAGAGTAGCATGGAGAGCTGCAATCTCTGGATTGAAGACCACACCACCACCACCACGGTCGCAATAATTATAATCCCTCTATGTAATATCTTTGTGCTGAGGTAACATATTTACCACCAAACGTCAGGCTGAATTAAAGCATCGTGTGAAGTAGTTTGCAGAATCTTCCGACAAAAAGTATTCTCGAAATGTGGAGCAACACGTTTGCACTTTATAAAACAAAACCTTAATCACACTTGTCAACAAATATGCAAAAGATACGAGCTAAGTGTGTAGGTAGCTTGTTCCATACAAAAGTTAATAGCGTAATGGTTTTCAGATAACGTTTAAGGAAAACAAATTTTCAATTACACACACAGTATATATAGAAACACAGAATTTCTTGGGGCAAGGGTCACACAATGAAAAATAAAATACCATGTAAACACATCCACGAAACAACTCACTTTTTTGTATTATTGCGAAATCGACTGTGTACAACACCACGTCATCCACAAGAGGTGTTTTATTGCCATCAGTTCGTATATATTTACTGAAAACATCCACCTCCTTGTCAGATTCAGGCATACATCTCCAAACGACCCTGAAAGCTCTCTCAGGTATTCATGGTGTATTAACAAACTGTACAGAATATTAGTTGCATAAACTAATGCTTTTATCAGTCTCCACTATTAAATCCCGAAAAACTGACGTCTAATGAACATGAATGTCACGGAGCCACTCCAACGATTTATTATGATCCATCTAGCGCAGCAGATATGAGTCCCACACAGAGACATGACCAGTAGACAGAGACTTAAAACAAAGTGCTCCCTGTTTCTGCCTGCAGCCCATTATACCGGAGATGGAGAGATGCTCATCAGAAGATGTTCTTTTATTGGCGGGAACTCTTAAAATTAGTCATTTCTCTACATATATCTATACTGTTTAATTTTCAGCTATTAAACAGTTTTTGTTAACCAGTACCTTCGAATTAATGCTATAGTCTAAAACTAAGCTTTAATTGCTTTCTTTTATTTTCGTATCCCTCTCATATTATCATTTTTCCAAGTAGTATTCAATAGTTTTAAACAGGAGCAATGTTACCGTTTAACGCATCACTCACTTTCGAGGTGGCGGTAAATGGCCTTGGTTCGAGTTCTAAGCTACCATTTCATGCTGCTGCCGGTAGGGGTGAAGCTCACACACTTTTTCTTGCTCGTTACCCAATGTGTGTGGAGTGTAGATGGCGGTAACACAGCAACAAAAGGTTATTTCAACAGGTGCAATTCAGTTACAAACGAGAGGTGAAATTTCGACGCAAGTACGTCACCGTACCTCCTATAGCTCTAACCATTCGACGATGGTGCCAGCAGCTTTAAAACACTGGTTTCTTACGTAAGGGGAAATCTGCAGTTCGCATCGGAATGCTCGTTGAAAACGTACAGCTAATACAACAGTTATTCACGCACTCCAGGGAAATACACTACTGGCCATTAAAATTGCTACACCAAGAAGAAATGCAGATGATAAACGGGTATTCATTGGACAAATATATTATGCTAGAACTGACATGTGATTACATTTTCACGCAATTTGGGTCCATATATCTTGAGAAATCAGTACCCAGAACAACCACCTCTGGCCATAATAACGGCCTTGATACGCCTGTGCATTGAGTCAAACAGAGCTTGGCAGGCGTGTACAGGTACAGCTGGCCATGCAGCTTCAACACGATACCACAGTTCATCAAGAGTAGTGACTGGCGTATTGTGACGAGCCAGTTGCTCGGCCACCATTGACCAGACGTTTTCAAATGGTGAGAGATCTGGAGAATGTGCTGGCCAGGGCAGCAGTCGAACATTTTCTGTATCCAGAAAGGCCCGTACAGGACCTGCAAAAAGCGGTCGTGCATTATCCTGCTGAAATGTAGGGTTTCGCAGGCATCGAATGAAGGGTAGAGCCGCGGGTCGTAACACATCTGAAATGTAACGTTCACTGTTCAAAGTGCCGTCAATGCGAGCAAGAGGTGACCGAGACGTGTGACCAATGGCACCACATACCATCACGCCGTGTGATACACCAGTATGACGATGACGAATACATGCTTACAATGTGCGTTCACCGCGATGTCGCCAAACACGGATGCGACCATCATGATGCTGTAAACAGAACCTGGATTCATCCGAAAAAATGACGTTTTGCCATTCGTGCACCCAGGTTCGTCGTTGAGTACACCATCGCAGGCGCTCCTGTCTGTGATGCAGCCTCAAGGGTAACCGCAGCCACGATCTCCGAGCTGATAGTCCATGCTGCTGCAAACGTCGTCGAACTGTTCGTGCAGATGGTTGTTGTTTTGCAAACGTCCCCATCTATTGACTCAGGGGTCGAGACGTGGCTGCACGATCCGTTACAGCCATGCGGATAAGGTGCCTGTCATCTCGACTGCTGGTGATACGAGGCCGTTGGGATCCAGCACGGCGTTCCGTATTACCCTCCTGAAACCACCGATTCCATATTCTGCTAACAGTCATTGGATCTCGACCAACGCGAGCAGCAATGTCGCGATATGATAAACCGCAATCGCGATAGGCTACAATCCGACCTTTATCAAAGTCGGAAACGTGATGGTACGCATTTCTCCTCCTTACATGAGGCATCACAACAACGGTTCACCAGGCAACGCCGGTCAACTGCTGTTTGTGTATGAGAAATCGGATGGAAACATTCCTCATGTCAGCACATTGTAGGTGTCGCCACCGGCGCCAACCTTGTGTGAATTCTCTGAAAAGCTAATCATTTGCATATCACAGCATCTTCTTCCTGTCAGTTAAATTTCGCGTCTGCAGCATTTCAGCTTCGTGGTGTAGCAATTTTAATGGCCAGTATTGTACACTCGTAGCGCCAACCGAGAGTTCGTGTGACAGTTGTGACTCGAACTCACCACAGTAAATTGTAGGTGGAGGCTGAAGTGGCTGCAAACTTATTGGAGGCATTAAAAACCCTCACCAGATGACGGAAAAATTCATAGCAGCGTAAAATTTCTTTAAGTCCCTCGATACGTCAGTTCTGGCGGTGACAAACCATTGGCGGTCCTCACCGATGAATTTTCACAAAGGAGACTTCCAAAGATCAAGATTCTGGAAGACCAAGTAATTTTTCATCGAATGTTTACTAGAACCAAACCTCGAATTGCAGCGTTTTGCTTCCCTTACCGTATTCAGAGTCGCTGGGCTTGGAATCTTCCGAGCACCAATTGGTAAAACAGCTGCTTAGAAAATTCTAATCCCTCTCCTTGGGACTTGTAACGTGCTCTACCATTTACCACAGAAAACGTCATCTCTCTCTGTGACTAATGATGGTCCTCGTTAACACAGTCGAGTTTCTCTGTCTACCCTCTAGTTTATTTACACACATGTCAGAAAAAAACCGGAACACGTTGAACGACTAGAGATAGGACGTTCACATTCACAGGACATGTACATTAGTATGTTCTGAAGAAATGATTATAACATTTCAACAATGTCGGCCCGCGGGTTCGACGTCAGTATCGATGTCGTAGCTCGACACCATCTACCGGTAAATTGTGTCTGCGGCACTCGTTGACGCTATAAGGCGAAGGGAATGAATCAATGTAACTTGAGCAGACGCGCAGGATGCGTCGCAAACGTATACATTAACTGTACCGTCAAATCAGTAGGTTTGAAAGAGGGCGCATTACTGGCACTAGAGAATGTGATGCATCCATCCGGAAAATTGCTGCTCGTGTGGGAGGAAGTGTGTCGGCAGTGCAACGGGTGTGTGCAGAATGGTTCATAGAAGGCCGTGGAACACAATGAGTTGGATGAGGTCGCACCGTCCTGACGACCCCGCGAGAATATCGACGCCTTATCTGAATGGCACTGCAGGACAGATCTGCGTCCTCTTCATCTGTGGCGCAACATTGGAACAGTGTCACACAACGAACACTGTCAGGGATGACAGTCCATTGCTGTTTATTGAGGCATGGGTTATGTGCACGTCGTCCACTTTTCCGCCTACTTTCGACAAATATGCGAAACATGCTAGACGGCAATGGTGTATGGAACGAAGTCATTTGGGGCAGAAATGGCACCAGATAGTGTTTTACGACTAATGCAGTTTCTGTTTGTTTGAAAAAAATGGCCGCATTTTGATTCGCCGCAGACAGGGGGTTGTGGCATCACAGTGACCGTATCCGAACAAGACATACAGCACAAATTCGAGGCCTTGTGGTGTGTGGTGACAGTGGGTACAGAGTTGGTTTTTTTTCAGAGTTTTATGAAACATACATAACCCACTGTCTAACACTTTTGAGTGGGTGTGTTAAGACTAAACTCTGCCATTAGTTCTACAGAAGTGGTTTATTAATCCGAGCACGCTATCTAACAAATAAACAAAATAGTACTATGTGTGAATGATCAGCCTCTTAGCCTCTCTGGAATCCTCCCAGAGAGTTGCCCGTCCCTAGCCACGTGGAGGCGGGCCCCTACTACTAGAAGAAACCACTCCATTTATACCACTGTTTTATTCCCTCCACCACCATATTGAACTAACTACAACTACAAGCTACTACAAGTCAGAGACTTAAACTAACATTATATTTACATATTTACTATTGCGCATTAGATCTGAAACGCATTTACCCTCTCCCAAGGTAGGCTCGCTGGGCCTCCCTTGAGATTTTGTTTACCAATTTTACGAAGTTGCTGAACAGTTCGCCATTCGTCAATATTTCATTGACATTCCTTGTTTGTAGAAGCTGTCTGTCAACTGAGACAGCCTGTTCGTATATTGGACACTCGAACACTGTGTGTTCCGGCGATCCTTCGTGGGCACCACAGTCACACTCCGGTTTTGGCCTTTTTCCTATTTTATGCACGTACGTGGGATAGGGACCGTGACCTGTAAGAAGTGAACTAGGCCCTGTGAGGCCTTCATTATCTTGTTCTTTAGTCTTTCCCTTACCGTGGGTAGAAACCCGTGGAATCTACAGCCCGTACTGGACCCATCCCATTCGTCCTGCCAAATGTCAAGCATTTTTCCCTAAGAGCTTTAACACTTATCAGAGGACTGCCCATTATATTTTGCACCTTGTCGATGTTCTGTTTATGCAGCCAGTAGAAGGCTGCGTGCTGCCTCATTATCAGGTTCAGTGGGCATAGACCCATGATTACCAATATTGCATCTGTGGGACTCCTCTGTATTCGCTTGACAGCAGCGGCAGGCCGCACCAGAGCCAACCTGTGGGCCCACACACTGGATGCGTACAACCAGAAATCACAGTTGGTGCGTCGGCCGCTGTGGTCGAGTAGTTCTAGGCGCTTTAGTCCAGAACCGCTCAACTGCTACGGTCGCAGGTTCGAATCTTGTGATATGTGTGATGTCCTTAGGTTAGTTAGGTTTCAGTAGTTCTAAGTTCTAGGGGACCGATGACCACAGATGTTAAGTCCCATAGTGCTCAGTCATTCGAACCATTTGAACAGTTGGTGCGTGTCCAGGGCCCTGTGGCCAAGTGACCTACGTGAATGACACCCTGCGACCAGTAGCCACACCCTTTCTGCAAACCACCCCAGACGCCATTTTTCAATAGTATAATGCAGGACCGCATGTTGCTGCACAACACTTGCCATTTCGGTATCACAGCAGCCTTTTGCCCTGTACCGCCATATCACCACACTTGTCGCCAACCGAAAATAAGTGGGATATGGTGCAATAACAGGTGCAGCGTTGTCACACAAGGCCTCAGATGTACTTTGTAAGCAGGTGAATGCAGGACGGATGGCTATACCACAGGACGCCATTCGCGCCATATACACGTCGATGGCACCACACGTGGAACAAATTATCAAGGACCATGGCGGACCCTGTGCCTACCATGCAACAGGACACATGCTAAAACGAAGTGACTGAAAAGCTAATCATTTCTGCAGAGCATACCACTGTAAATGTCCTGTGAATATGAAGTTCTATCTCTAGTCGTTCAGGGTGTTCTCCTTTTTCTGAACATGAGTGTATTTTAGCCAATACATGAGATTATTATGTTGCGCAAACATTTGGTTTGTGTGAAGTCAAAGATCCAGCGGCACCGCGTGCTTTCAAAAGCCAAAACTGTGGGTCCTTATTGTACAGGGTGATTCAAAAAGAATACCACAACTTTAAAAATGTGTATTTAATGAAAGAAACATAATATAACCTTCTGTTATACATCATTACAAAGATTATTTAAAAAGGTTTTTTTTCACTCAAAAACAAGTTCAGAGATGTTCAATATGGCCCCCTCCAGACACACGAGCAATATCAACCCGATACTCCAACTCGTTCCACACTCTCTGTAGCATATCAGGTGTAACAGTTTGGATAGCTGCTGTTATTTCTCGTTTCAAATCATCAATGGTGGCTGGGAGAGGTGGCCGAAACACCATATCCTTAACATACCCCCACAAGAAAAAATCGCAGGGGGTAAGATCAGGGCTTCTTGGAGGCCATTGATGAAGGCCATTTAATCTTATCAGCTGCAGACAGTGCTTGAACCAATTTCAGACGATAAGGTTTCATAACTAACCTTTTTCGTAGGACTCTCCATACAGTTGATTGTGGAATTTGCAGCTCTCTGCTAGCTCTGCGAGTCGATTTTCCTGGGTTGCGAACAAATGCTTGCTTGATGCGTGCTACATTTTCATCACTCGTTCTCGGCCGTCCAGAACTTTTCCCTTTGCACAAACACCCATTCTCTGTAAACTGTTTATACCAACGTTTAATACACCACCTATCAGGAGGTTTAACACCATACTTCGTTCGAAATGCACGCTGAACAACTGCCGTCGATTCACTTCTGCCGTACTCAATAACACAAAAAGCTTTCTGTTGAGCGGTCGCCATCTTAGCATCAACTGACGCTGACGCCTAGTCAACAGCGCCTCAAGCGAACAAATGTACAACTAAATGAAACTTTATAGCTCCCTTAATTCGCCGACAGATAGTGCTTAGCTCTGCCTTTTGTCGTTGCAGAGTTTTAAATTCCTAAAGTTGTGGTATTCTTTTTGAATCACCCTGTATTTTTGAGATGTTTATCTGTAGCGTCTGATGCTTTGCCGAAAAAACAGCTTTCTTTTTTTGTGCACAACAGTGTCTTCTGTTAAAAATCGTTGCTCTTCCTTCCATTCTTGCGTTATAAGGCGGTCACGGTTTAAGCGCTCGCACCACACGACCTATTTTTGTTTGTCTACGATACTCCGGGTGCCTCAGGTCGGCATTACGAAACGCTGTCCGTTGGTCTGTGAGCCAGTGACCTGTGCCTCCCCTGACACGTCCTTCCGCAAAAACGGCTCCAAAGTTGGCGGCGTTCTTTACTCCTCTGGGAGGCCAAGTACTTCTGCATCGTCCCAAATCTACTTCCAGCGACCTCTCGCTTACGCAAGGTAAGAAAATCAGAATAAAAGAGTAAATGAAGTATAAAATTTCGATAGTTAGTTACCAAGAATCACTAGCACTGTTGCGTATCACATTCTGCAGTATCGATTAATTACTGCTATCTAACGGGTCTAACACTATGATTGTTACCTACGTTATGGGACCGTAGCTACACCTCACACACGATTACGTGAAGGACTCTCCTAAGTTTCGTGTTCTCAGAGAAAAGATTCATGGCCCATTATTTCATGCATACTCACGTATCTTCATATGTCGGAGACCTGGACTTCTCCACAAATGCGGAGACATGGGAAAATTCATTTTTATGATTTAAGTGTATTCCCTCAATGTTCGTTCGGCTGTGAGAGGTGTACAAATATCGCACTGCACAACTGGCCACCAAGGTAACCTGATTTCACGGTATGAGACTCTGCTTTTTTTGCGGGGATTTGTGAAATACTGTGTGTTTTTCTTCTCCTTCCAATAACTTTCGTGAACTATGACGCTGCGTAAGAAGGGCAGTGAGTGCAGTACTCCTGGCATGATCGAAAATGCATGGGACGAATTTTAATTCAGTTTGTATGTTTCTAGTGTTTCCAGTGGAGGTTACACTGAACATCTATGAAAAGTAAATTAAAATTTTGATCCAAAACGTTATTGTAAAACTTACCTCACGATTACATATCCATGCTGTAAAATATATATTCTTGAAATATTGGTTGATTGTTCTGTAAATAAAAACTATTTAGTCCAATTCGTAAGTAACACTTTACGACAAGCTTCTATCTTGATTAATGTAGAAGACAATATAGTCTTGTGAAATTGGATGAATCTTTTTATAATGTCTTATACAGGGTAGATAAAAAGAACTGGCTACACAAACCATACGCTTTGGAATGCCGATGAGTGTGAGTTGAACCTGCAGACAGTCGTTGAGCAAAAGATGGCAGTAGTGTTGTGACGCGCCGGTGTCAGTGTATAAAATGAGGCCATAGCGCAAACACAACTGTCATTCGAGTTGTCACAAGTCATTCTCAAATGGTACAGGAAGTTCGAGAACATAAGTGAAGTGTGCATCGCTCGTCTTCGCGATAAGTCCGAAATCGCCGGAACAATTATGGGCATGGATAAGGGAATATCAGACCAGCAAATCACAGAAACAGGTAAAGAGCCTTCTGCTCAGGTGTCGGGTGCATTCACACGTCCACCACAGAAATCGACTCAACACTGTGCACTTGAAACAGGCGTGAGTAGGGCAAGCTTCAGGCGTATTTTGCACAGAATAAAAATGGGAAGTTTTCATTCCGCAGTTGTTATGCGAATTGACAGGGGACGACGAAGACAGAAGGCAGTTTAGTGTATGGTTCCTCACACAGATCGAAAATGATGTTAATTTTGTTTTCAGAGTGGTGTGATCTGATGGATTTAAATTAAATGGCACGGTAATCAGGCATAACTGCGTCTACTGGGCCCCACAAATTCCACATGTTCATGTCGAGCAAGCGGTCACTGCTCCGGGACTTAATGTCTCGTGTGGACTATCAAGGGGACTAATTGGGCCTATCTTTACTGGCAGGAGTTGCCTGTGGATTTGGCACTCATTACGTTTACAATACATTCGTGCTTTATTTGGTGACGAATCGTATCTCTTCTAACATGATGGCGGTCCAGCCTACTTTCATAGGTATGCGCGCACCTGTCTCGATAACAACGTACCCGGTGGATGGTTTGAACTAAAGGGTTCCACGGAGTACTCTGCACGTTTTCCTGATATAACGCGACTTCATTTTTATTCGCGGGGTATCACCAAGAATCTAATATACAGCACGGAACCACGCACACTAGCAGAACTGCTTCATGAAACTGAAACGACTTGTCTAGAAATTTTTGTAACTACGCTGGAAGACGTGACCCAAAATGTGCGGCATGTGCTCAGAAGTGTTTAGAGGGGGGAGATTTTCAGTCTGAACACTTATTGTTTCACTTTGAGTCACTGTAATACTCATGATAATATACAGGGCAACCAGAAACAGTCTGGAAAGCTGAAGAAGGAAGAGAAAGATGTTGCAGGGGTGTAGCACACAGAAATAAATGTTAAAAAAAATTGATACTTTCGCCGTTTCAGAGATTTAGCAATGAAGTTGATTGTTGCGCGCGCAAATTCAAGCTCTCGCATGCGGCAAAGTGCATTAATGCACAGACATTTGTAGGTCTCAGTTACCACTTATTGAAACGCTCACTAAATGGTTCAAATGGCTCTGAGCACTATGGGACTCAACTTCTGAGGTCATTAGTCACCTAGAACTTAGAACTAGTTAAACCTAGCTAACCTAAGGACATCACAAACATCCATGCCCGAGGCAGGATTCGAACCTGCGACCGTAGCGGTCTTGCGGTTCCAGACTGCAGCGCCTTTAACCGCACGGCCACATCGGCCGGCCGCTCACTAACTAAAAGGTGCCTGTTTCCGGAATTTAATATATTTATGCCAGGTGAATAAAAGCTACGTTTTTTTGGTTTGAGGAAACCAAACGAGAAACACGTTTGGCAATACTGCCTCTGGCAGGCTGTTTGAATTTTCATGTGTGACGATCTGATTGGCTAACTTCAATGGCATAATAATTCGGAAACGGTGCAATGTACAGAATTTTTCTTAGCAGAGTCTTCCCTGCAACACCACTAAAACCTTTTCAGACAGCTTGTGACCAATTTGTGTAATCGTATCTATTATACATGGGATTCGCAATCATGTAGAACTTTCTGAAAGACATCATATGTACACCAGTGACTGTAACACTTTCTTTATTTCACGATTGCAATTTCGGCCTTAGGCCACTATCAAGTGCAGATTTTTGTGGCTTAAAGCCATGTCAACTTAAAATGAGCTGACACATTTGTATGTCGTTGTATTTAATAGTAATGACAACAACATATAAATGTGTCAGCTCATTTAATAGTAATGACAACGACATATAAATGTGTCAGCCCATTTGAAGTTGACATGGCTTTAAGCCACAAAAATCTGCACTTGATACTGGCCTAGGGCCGAAATTGTAATCATGAAATAAAGAAAGTGCTACAGTCACTGGCATAAATATGATGTCTTTTACTATCTTAATAAAAGTGTGTATAAAAGCAGTGTTTTATCTACTCTGTATGTTAACGCAGTGTAAAGTATTTATAGAAACAATATGAATAGAGTTAAGGCGTGCAAGGGGCTTTCTGGTCATTTCATTGATGGGCTTCACACCATTATTCAAAACAGATATTACTGTTTCGTAAAATGAAAACAACCACCTTCAATCACAGTCGTGATTTTATTTCAATACACGATGCAGTTCGAGTTTTTGCGGGCCCATCTTCAGGTTGTATTATAGTCTACATCGATCCTTTTCCCAGATTTAGGTTAATTCCGATCCTGGTAAGATTACAACGGTTTATCACACAGCGGGCACATTGTGAAGACAAGTTTACAAAACTAACACAAATCGAAAAATAACTTACTGATTCCAGTGCTGGACACATGATTTCCAAACACGTGTGAGTAAACGTATTTATGTACATACACTTTTCGTTCTACAGCACATTTTGTAAGCACAAATCAAAATAAGTCATATAATTTCAAATGTAAATATGACACATTTCTACAAATAAACAGGTATTACTATTTCATAGGAGATACAAATCCAGTATGTTATTAGTTATATAGGATATCATTTACAACAAAACATTTCTGAATGTGTCATATGAGGATGATGTAATCAAATGGTTGCACTATTAAATATCTGTTTCTCTACGAACAGAAATAAACTTTTGAAATTACTGAAAGAACTGTGGCTCGTAACCTCTGTTTTCTCATTCAACATGTTTTCAGACGATTTTTCTTTGTGTAACATTACTTCTAATTGTTCTAGTTGGTCAAGGGATCATTTACCATGGTTTTCTATGTGGAGTACAGTTAGGCTGTTGTGGATGTTACATAGCCTGTGTCTGTTACGATGCCTATGGTCTACTTTTGTGGATTTGTCAAATTGGTTAAGTTTAAAAGCATCAGTGTGTTCTTGTTATCGTTTGTGGAAAATTCTCCCTGTTTTGCCTATGTTCGAGTAAATTGCAGGGCAGCTGTTACATTGTAATTTGTATATTCCACTATGTATAGTTATTGGTGTGTTTGTGTTTAATGTATCGGTGGTGTCCAAGTTTTTGGTTTTTGGAGAATGATACTTTTAATATTGGTGTTTCTAAATAAGTTAGCATTTTTTGTGATGCAGTGCCTAAATGTGGAATGCCTGTGAAGAAATGTTTTGTGTCAGCTGTTATTCTTGAATGCTTCTGTTACTAACGTTGGAGTATATTTGTTGGATAGTTTGTCAACTGACTTTTCTAAATATTCATTATTTATTGCAATTGCTTTCATCGTATCATTTTCTTGTGCTAAGGCTTTGGGTTTCAAAGCAATTTGTGACCAATTTGTATAATCTTATTTTGATTAAAGTATATATATATATATATATATATATATATATAGTGTTTTATGTACTCTTTATATTAACGCTGTGCAAAGGTTATATAGAAGCAATATGATTAGAATTAAGGTGTGCAAGAGGTTGCCTGGCCATTTCACTGATGGGCTTCACACGAGCTTCAAGATGTATCTAAATGAAGCATACTTGTATGTGTTCAGATGGTGTGGTGATTCATGTACTGTGATATCAGTGTACTTTGGCTTCCTGTAAATGTAAAAATTATGTTCTTATTGTTCTTTAACAATTGTGAGAGCTAAGAAATTTATCAATTGGTTTGTTTCATGTTCAATCATGAAGTTTGTTTTATTATAGAGTGATATGAATAATGTACGAAATTCATCAAGATCATCTTTTATGCCATCAAATAATAGTAGAGTATAATCCTCATATCTTTTGTAACATACCGTTTATTCATAACGTTTACTTTTCCCTTCAAAACATTTATTTTCTAAGTGGTTGATGGAAATGTCAGCCAGGAAGCTAGATATGTTGTAATCCATAGCGAAGCCTTCTTTCTGTCGGTAGATTTTATCATTAAAAGTGAAGTAGTTACGATGTATTACTAGTTCAAACAGATTAATCAACTGTGAAATCTCAGGTATGGTTAGTTTTTTTGTTTCTGAAAAAGTTTTCTCTGATAATTTCAATAGTCTTGTAGACAGCTACATTTGTAAATAAATTATCAATGTCACATGAGGCAAATCTAGCTTCTCTGGGGAGTGTTGGTAACTCATTTATAGTTTTTATTGAGTACATTGTTTCAAATGTGTATTATTCACTTAGGATATATTTAACAGTTGTGAAGCTTACAATACTGGTGCATTCTTGAAATTAACAATTGGTCTAACTGGAGAGTTATCTTTGTAGATCTTTCGGGCAGTTGGGTTTATCAATGTGTATCGTTTTATTGTTTATCAGACAGCATGAAGTGGCTTTGGTTAAGCATATTCTTTAATTTTTGCTGAAATTTAGTTGTTGGGTCATGGTTCAATCCAGTAATGCTCTTTTCTAAGAAAAAATTAAAAGTTTCACTAATGTATTCCTATTTGTAAACAAAAAAATGGAGTTTCGTTTATTCGCCTTAATAATGATAGCATCACGTTCACTGCGTTTATGTTGCAACTGTTATGACGCTTTGTTCTCTTCAAAGATTGTACTGAAGCATTGTTTTATTTTTTTCTCTTCTTGTTGAATAATTTCATTAATTTTATGTGCTTAGACAATCTGTTCATTGTCGTTCAGGTTGGGCATATCCGCAGCTTTCGCAGTATTTACTATGAGGTTTTTTAAATTATGGTGACTAAACACTGGTCTGATACTTTGTTCAATAAGGTTTGTTCTGCTTTTGTAACCCTAATGTAGGTTTTGTTTATAACTCTTTCAACGAAATTTATGTATTGGGATTACATTATTAAGGGCACTTGGTATTTCTCTTTAAGTCAGTCAAGTTTTTATTTATTCATGTTTATCAGTTACCGCAGTTCTAGCTTCTCTGCATAAGACTATAACATATTCGCCTACAAAATTCATTTGTAATTGATGTAGCATGTTAGCCAATTCAAGATGCAAATGTTTAACGCATCTGTTAAGTTCTTCCTGCTTGTGCTGCAGCTTGATTTCTGGACGTAACCAGGCTTTTTCAAATTATCGTCTAAGTATTTTTGCTGCTTCTGAACGATATTTTTCATGATGTCAACACAGTTTGGAAATAAACCATTAGATACACATTCTTTGTTAAATCTGATGTGCAGGACAGTTTCGTTCATTTAAGTTTCTTATTTTTAAATGAATACGCTGTTCTTAGTGCCTGGACAGGTAAATATAACTTAATTAAAACCGTCTTCAGTCACAATCGTGATTTTATCTCAAATGCCCGATGTATTTCGAGCCCTGGGAGCTCCTCTTGAGGTGCTTTGACAATTTACGTCGATTATTTTTCCAAATTTGGGTTATTCTGGTCCTTGTAAGGTTACAGTGGTATATTAAACAGTGGGCACATTGTGAAGGTATTAATACAAATCGAAAAATAACTTATGTTTCAAGTGGTGAGTACATGATTTTTGAAGCATAGCGTGAGTAAATGCGTTTATGTACATGTATATGCTTTTCTGCAGCATATTTCCTATACACAAATCAAAGAATTTCAAATGTAAAGATGCAGGATTTCTACAGATACGCAGCGGTTATTATTTCAAGGGAGATGCAAAGGCATTACGATATTAGTTACACAGAATATCATTTACAAAACAAATATTTGTGAATGTGTCAAATGTTGATTATGTTATGAAATGGTTGCAGTATTAAGTTCTGTTTCTTTAGGGAAAAAAGTTTAAAATTACAGAAGGAACTGTGGCTGCTAACATGTTTTCAGGAGACCAATTTCAGGCATAAACAGACCTCCTTCAGGTACATTGTGATATCGTAATCAGATTTGTGGCAATGCACAACCACTATCAAACAACATTTCAGAAGCCAACATCTCCATTTAAGCATATACCAGGAACGCACAAAGTGTGCAATACGTGTACTGCAAAGTACGTAACATGGGTAGTGACATGTATGTTCACACAATACAGATGAGGCTGATTTGTTTATGACTGAAGATGGTTGTGAAGTAAACTTAGTTTCGTGCAGCGACGAGTTCCTAACGATTTTTACCAGCTGTAAATCATTGCCTGAAAATAATGCGAATACACTTCTGTTGTTTCCAGTAAGCATTTTGCATTCTCACAGCCAGTGTCGCTTACTTTTTAAGTTCTAAATAAAATCTCTCTCTCCCTGTATATTAAAATGCTACCTTCAGAATTTAACGACTGTCATTGTCAAAAGCTTTCTGTAAATCTGTAAGTGCTGTAACGTAGGTTTATCTTATAAGGTTGCATGTTCCTACATTTCTACGAAACACAGACTGACTTTCCTCCAGGCCTACCGCCTACCACTTTTACCACTCCTTTGTAAATAATTTGTGTCAGTATTTTGCAACCCTGACGTTAAACGGATAGTTAGGCAATATTCACACGTTTCAGCACCTGCGTCCTTTTGAGCTGTAATTATTACTTTTTCCTTGAGGTCTTGGGATATTCCTCACTCTCATCTGTCTTGCATAGAAGATGAAATAGTTTTACGGAATATTTTTGTCAGTATCCAAATAAATCTGCGGTAATGGCATCTCTTACTGTTGACTTATTTCAGCTTAGCTGTTTCAAAACTCTGCCAAATTCTTTTCGTCGTACCATACCTCCCATTTCATCTCCATTTGCATCCTCTTCCCTGTCAAAAATATTCTGCCTTCAAGTTTGTTTCCTTTATACGTATTTCGTCAGGAACATCCAAGGCCGTTAGCAGTTCTCCGCAGCACTGGTCCACTGAAACCTGATTCTTGGAAACTTCTTGCAGACTTCTGTCTTTTTTTTTCGGCATATCTTCTCAGTAAAGATGCCTACAAAGAAGCGGGTCCCAGTGGAGACGGTCGCGGCTCTCAGCCGGTACACACCTTGCCACCGCGCCGTGGGCTGCGCCCTCATTGCGCATGGTAATTAGTTTCGTAATAACTCTGGGCACACCGGGCCGTCTCCAGAGCTCTCGTAACAACGAGGCCTCAGGGACGAATAGAGGATCACATCATGAATTGTTCAGCGTACTTGCTTGAGAAGGGAGCTAAGTTTGATGTTGGTCAGTGTATAGCCGACAGTCACCTATCCCGAAATACTGTCGACAACTACATGTGCTTGGAACGTCTCTTCCATTGATTTTATACCACTGTGCGATCTCTTAAACTTTTTCAAATTTCCTGCGTTTAGAATACGTACAATATCAGTGTTTGCATGTTTGTTATCCTGTAGTTTAGAACTTGTTCTAACTTCTTACGTGTGGAAGAGCCTTGTAACGCCGGAAATGCATATCCTCCTATTTCCATCTATTGTACTATAAATTTTTTTCCTTATTTTGTTACCTGAAGATATGACATTTCTGTCTCTTTATATATTGCAATTGATATATATATATATATATATATATATATATATATATATATATATATATTGGTTTGTTTTGTAAATATTATTTGTATTTTTACGCTGAGTCTGGCCTACGGAAAACCATGCTATCGAACTATTACATCGATAGGTCGTGTGGGGAACCAAAGTGTTTAGGATCTATGGTAGTGTTAACTCTGCCGCATGGAGCGCGGACAGAGGGAGTCTGGCTGGAGTAGGGGGTGGAGCGGGTGTGTTGGTTGACGCTCCCGCGAGTTGCCACGCTTTCGGGGTTTGGCAACATGTAATTTCGCTCGACTTGCTATGATAGTTTCTGACACGGTGTCGCGGAAGGGAAGCATTAGCTGGCGCATATCAAGAGCCCGTTTCGCCTGGTGACCGTGTCGAGAAGAAGGCGCGCCAACATCCAGCTTCTGCAACAGCGACGGTAGACAATGAGTGACTGTCACCACCTCCCCGATCGACGACTACAAACCTTTAATCAACCAACAAGGAAGACTAAAAGCACGTAAAGTTTTAGAACTATATGGCAGACCTCAGCTTTTCAAACTGTTGCATCACAAAAATACTGCAACTTAGCATGAACCTTTGTTGCTCATTGTCCCAATTGCATTACCAAGCAGGGTCCCTTCCTTTTCTGGAATGAACCCGAGTGACGTTCAAATTCATACGCCAGCATTAAAGTAATATCATTCCATTTCACTGCTTTAATCTCAAAGTTCAGTCAAAGTATTTATAGCCGGCTACAATATTTAGACTAAACAAGCAGAAATTAAGAGTGCGAGTTTTGTTACCATATTTTAGCTTACCTGTGACTGCAGCTCAGATTGGTACGTACTAAATTTTACTACTGTTAATTGCTCAGAATCATTTAATTCAAGTTCAAAGTTAAATCTCTTATTTCTAAATTGCGTAGATTCAAGTAGCTTTTGAAATGATTGTTGAGGTAGCCCAAGAGTAACCTTATTTTATTGAATTTCGTAGTGCTTCAGAAACTAAGTTCACCATTAATTTCAGTCACTAAATTAACTTACAATTTTCCGGTTTTGTTAATTCTTTTGCTAAATTAAGTCAGAGTGTAGCGAAATTTATTACTTCTGACAAACATTCAGTTTTCACACCTTCAGTTGCCACGCTTTTAGTGCTACTTATATGTGCATTAATCTTTCATTTTTAGTTATTACAGTAGTTGTCCATAGGACTGGCGACCGTAATTTTCCCCAAATCTCAAATATCTAATTAACGCCAATTGATTGTTAACGTAACGACCGCACATTTACTTTCTTTATTAATTTTACCCTTTTCTCAAAATTAATTTCCACCAATTTCATTTGTATTTTTCCTTTCATTTAGATGTAACCCTTTCCTCCCACTTTACTGACAAATTAACTTCGGTGACGATTGCTTTTCCCAAATTTCCATTAGGTGCACGCGCTTTAATTTTCCACTGTCATTAAGGTCGATAAGTGAGGGGGAGGTTACAGCCTGTTCTTCAGATCTGAAGTGAACATCTTATTAGTGAAACATGTCTGTTGGGAGTTCGTTATTTGCATTTTTGGAATATGTACATCCTTTGGATGTCTCAAACGGTAAGCGAAAATTTTTAATCGCTTATTATTCGTGCACACTCTTTGGGCAGAGTAGATGTGCCGCTGGAAGATTTGATCGTTCTGGCATCGCGGAGCGTGCGTTCTATAGTTATTGTTGTAGTGAAACAGATGCCGAGCAGCGGACAAGTGTCAATGTAGACGTAAAGTTAAATGCATCTGTGTTTCAGTAAAATTGTGTGTGTTTGAAAATATTGTGAAACAGAGGAGAAGGCTTCAATTAGTGATTTAGAATGACAAGATTATGAAGAGGAATGAATGTAATATTTTTATTTATTGGCGCTAGTCGCGAGTAGTTAGAATCATTGTTGAATGAGATATCCATACCAGGGAATTCAGATTTTTCATTAAAGATTGAGTAATTTTCACTCTAAGGTATTTTTCTTGTTTATTAATTATTTGTCTAATATTTGTGAGACTAAGATTTTGGTATTAATGTTGCCCTTTGTCAGTGTTAATGAGTATTTTAACACGAATTTCGAACCAGTAAAAATATATCAGATAATTTAAAAACGGTATGTTAAATAAATACAGTTCACCTAAGAGTATTGTCCACATCCTCAATCCAAGTCAATTTTATTTAAAGCATGTCTCACTCAATTATGGGTATAAAGTAGTTTACTTGTCTGGAGCATTGCACTAAGCTCTCAGCAACTATAGTTAGAAAATTGCAGCTGGCGCACAGAGAGACGAAAGTTTTCGAACTGGTAACCATTAACCATTACCTATGTCTAATTCATCGGAAAATAATTCCGTGATTTATGAAGAATTATTGCATCCTATTTTAGAAAATCAGACAAATTACAAAATGCAAGAGGTAGATTCTTCCTGCACAGTCAGTCATTTTACGATAAATATGGAAACGTTACCGAATTCGGTTAGGAATGTGTTTGCAAGTCTAAGTCTTTCTTTCGTCAATGATGCACCTACTTCAACTTCACAATTTTTAGATTCCAGACACACGGAATCCGCCACAACAGAGACTTTGCAAGGTCAGGTCACAACAGATGTATGCAATGAGAATAGTGATGAACAATCCGCTCATCACACAATGATTAACGGTAATTGTTCAAAGACCAATGATCTTGGGACTATGCTTCTGATTTTCATCGCAGAAAACAACGAAATAGTTGAGACTCAACAACAAGAAAGTAATGAAATTTTAGACACTATTTTTGACACAGAACAGGAAGTAAGAAAATTATCTAGTAGGCTATCAAGGCATACTGACCAAAAATTACGAAAGCACAGTGAAACACTTGAGAATCGGCTAACAAGCCACATAGACACAAAACTGAATAAAATTTCTGACCATTTAGAAGCGCTTAAAGAACATGAGACCCAACTGCAGTCTTTATTTTTGCAACGAGTTTTTGAAGTAGATAATCAGTTTAAAATATTACACAAACAATGTACAGAGACAAAGATTTGCTTCTGAAGAAAATGAAGTGGTTACCAGTGCCGCAGTCACAAGAGAGCAACGCAGAACGTTCAAACATTCGAAATAGATCAGTCATTTGGTATCGGAAATTAATAAAGTCGAAAATTACACTACGACACGATTGCAATCTTTAAGAGCACAAATATAAGACATCTCTCTGGAAGTAGATCAATTAGAGCTGAACACAGACTCAAATTCGGCAGAAACACTTCCCATACCTTTTACACAAACAGAAGAATTTCTTTCATTACAACGTTTTCAGCATGACCAGCAAACAGTGAGTAACATCTACGCAAAGGAGATTAAAAAGTAATCGTACCAACATAGCGAAAACTATTTTATACGAGCAAAACCCTTGTGATTCTCCAATTACTTTTCATGGACAGTGAATGAGAAGAACTATGGACTTTGAAACAGGGCAGCGACAATCACAAACATATTACAATAGAAACGATCTACAAAATTCTCCAAGACACGACGGATTCGACTACAAACATTTTCTTTATATACAAAAATTGAAACGTTTTTTAAAATGGTAATACTGACTTGCATCTATTACATTGGATCCCGCAGTCTTTTTCTTTACCGCCAGCTTGGCCACTAACGCACAAATTAGAGTTCATTCGTAGCTTCTTAGAAGGTGAACCCACCACACGAATGCACCCAGAGCCAGACAATGCTAGTCTGTTGAAGAACTCCAGAACGCATTTTTAGCGGCGTATCGGACGGAAACGACATTGCGAGGTGTCTAACGTCAGTTAATCAACCTACCCAATGTTGAGAATTCGCAGTTACGCAATTTTTTGAGCAAACTGTAGAACAGAACCAGCATTTAACAGAGCCATACAATCAGCTAGCTCTTATTCAGCCTTGTATCTCAAAACCTCCTCGTTAACTGCGTATTTCTGTACTCACAGGGCAACAGAAAGGAAGTATTAAAGCATTTCGCGACCCACTTCAGTAACTTGAAATTCACTACTCTGACAATTCTTTCGCTAGTAAATTTTCTCTCCAACCAACAGAGGTTACAATGGCAATAGCGGTCAAGGTTATAACTGATCACTGAATAACAGACACAACAGACGATAGGGCAATAGTCAAATTTTTCAGAACAATTACAACAGGTGAAACAATTTTAACGGACAACCTCAGTACAGTCAGCATCAAAACCAAAATTTTGCTGTCAACAACCAACAGTTTCAGGAGCAAGATAACAACAGTCACAATTCGTTCCGACTGTAAAATTACAATAATAATAGGGAAACAATTATATTCATCGAAATAATGAGTTAATTCCAGTCCTCAAGTACTAAGCAACAGAAGGTACGACAACAAACAACAGAACCACAATAAGAATTACAGTCACAGTAACTGCACAACAGACAACAGAACCACAATAAGAATTACAGTCACAGTAATCGCAATGACAACAGGCGAACCGATAGTTACGGATAGCAACAACGCTGCGTATTAAATGAACCAGGTAGTCGCTTCCATCATCCTGACAAGTACTGACTAGAAGCTCAGCATACTGTTGATGTCCACAGCAAAACATCATCTACAGACAATATGAACACGGTAACAGAACGCATTATCACGTTGGAAGACATAAGAGACACTTTATTGCAGGAAAAAGAACAGCCACAATAGAATGACCGTCTGATTGACTCACATAATTTCACCGCAGGAATTGACACTGAACCTCCAGTTACAGTGATTAGTGATGCAGCGTTTAGTAAATGCAATGCTAATAATTCTTTCAGTAAATTCCTACTGCAAAAGACCAAAGTTAGTGGAGCAGTTTCTGAAAAAAAAAGTAGATTTAAACTACAGACACACTTAAAATTTTGTTTTCATGACCACACATATTATGCAAATTTTTGGAAAGTCCCAATTTTAACAAGTGAAGTTATGCTAGGTATGGATTACTTGACAGAATATAAAGCGATTTTGGACTTTAAAGACTCTTATATTCTGGTACGCAACAGTACCGCAGAAGTTGCATTACAGTTTCAGCAAAGCATTTCAATAGATGAACAGGAAATTAACAGATTAGAGCTTTTCGTACACAAAGAATAAACAGTGGTATAAAACATGTTTCACTGAGACATCTAATGCTACCGACAATGCAGATGAAGAGTTTAATTTCGGCGTTTCGCAGAGAATCAAAGCCAAAGTAGACAATTGTGATATAGCAAAAAACGAAGACAGACAACAGTTACAAGAAGTTTAAAAATCACAGTCACATGTTTTCGACGATGTACCCGGTACTGTTCCACGATTTATGTATGAATTCCAAGAAAAGCCTCATGGTTTTTGCTTCGAAGCATTACTTGGTATCTTTTATTTACAGAGATAAAGTGAAACAAGAATTAGAATCCATGCTCCACAAGGCATTATTGAATCGGCAACAAGTACGTATATGTATTCATTACGCGTGGTTGCCAAAAAAAAGGATCATTGGTGCTTGTTTTAGAGTCACGACAGATTAATGACATTTAATATTGAACAGTTAAAGTCGGCGAGACAAAATAAAAGGACTTGTTCTTTTTCCCAGGTCACAATGTTTACCTCATCGTGAACTGACTGACATTGCAAATACTAATACAAAAAGGGCAGCTGAGAAGAGGGGAATGCTACAAAAGAAGGTAAGTCACACTAGGAAATTCGAAGTTGGACAAAACGTTTTAGTTCGAGCACACTCATTCTCTTGTGAAGCAAAGAACAAGTGTCAGAAATTTGCATTACTTTTAACGGACCGTTTCGGATTCGACGAATTCCACATCCCAGTGTAATATATCTTGAATCACTCAAAACGAAAGCTTCGAGAGGTCTTCATCATATTACCATTATAAAACCGTTCATTGAATAATTATTTGACTTTCTTTTCCCTGATGATGACAACAACGCACCGATAAATAACAGTCACGTTGTGACGACGTGTATTTCATTTTCTTTTGATATCAATAGTTTGTACATAGTTAGTAGTTAAGCTTTTTCTGCAGGTTTTCTTTCGTGTACATTTATGTGTACACAATAATAGCAATTTTTTGCCTCATACATTATTGCAATTATAAGCCACTTCATATGTTTGTTTTGCATTGTGTCATGACTTACGTAATAGATACCATGATTGTTACAGAGTATATACGTCATGTTCTAAGATAACTGATCCAGATCTTCACAGTCCATCATGTTACATGTAAAGGTTACGTAGAAGAAGACAGCAATGATTTTTTGGTTAAAGACAATGGCATCACAGAAGATCAAAGCAACATGTGAGCAATAACATCGAATTTTCCGCGTCATAAGGCATTTTCTCTTGCAGACTAAAGTACAGAAGAATGCAATAATGGATTCCAGATAGTAATGAATCTTCCAGCATAAACTGCAGAGTCTCACAACAATATGATTACCTCGGAATCTCTTGACCTATCTGGTTTTCAACTTCGACTTATCCTGATATTTTTGGTTAAGTCTTGTTTTACGTGCTTACAAGCGAATTATTTATTAAAAATTACGTTATTCTTGAGTAACGTCCACTTTTCTATGATTCCACTGCAAAGCACAGTTCACTAATCTCTCTCCCAGATTCTGTAAACCCGTTGTTCCTATTCGTCATGAACTTCCTTTTCCTTGAACTCGTCCATTGTGCGCTATCATAGAGCCTGTGGACCAAAACCAGATGTGTATTTTCTCCCCCAACTACAATTACACCGCTAGAGACTCACGTGGAGTCGTTGCCCTGCAAGATACTTTTTATGCTGTCTGCAGCCCCCCTTCCAAACAAAAACATCAGAAAGCCTTACCACTCGTCCCCGCAGTCGGTATTCTGCTTCATGGTAAATTCCTTTCCACTTTCTTTCACAGTCCTCTCCAACATCCTATTACTCCAGTTTCTATACAACATTTTTACAGGCTTCTGGTGCTACATTTAATCTGTTTCCACTGTTTCCAATGCTTACAATGAATCTCAGTAAGTGAAAAGTAATGCGCTCTGAAAAAGCGTTCTTTATCGTAAAATAATGCAATATGTTTGACATTCTTTGAAAAACAGATATTAGCTACATGGAAAGACGAGTAATATTCTATATACCACAATCAAGAGGGAACGATAAGTATAGAAGACCATGAAAAATGTGCTAGGAGTGCGGGGATGTTGCCTTTCTACCAAACGTATACATGTAAGAAGCAGTGAGAGAAATAAATATTCATAATGCTATTAAAGTTCAGGGAGAAAGAATGTTGGTAATATGACCATTGACTTCACTGACAGTGAAGGATTCTTGCTACTTCTTGAACGATTTCAGCAGTTTAAAAAACACCGGACATCGGTTGAGAGTAAAGCAAACTGTCAGGTAAGTAGTGAAGAGCAGCAGCAGCAGCTAGATTATCAATAAACGTACTGTCAAAATCACAGATAAAGTAGAAAATGAAGTGAAGGTTTCATGCTAAGATAAAAGGTAAATAACGTACTTCGTACTAGGTAAGGAGGATATAAGAAGTAGACCAGTACAGGCAAAAAAGGCATTCCTCATTAATGTAAGACTACTATCAACCTCCGGTCTTAATTTGACACATAAGTTTCAGAGAATGTAGGTATGGACACAATATTGTATGAACATGGATTGTGGGAAAACTGGAAAATAAGAGAACTGAAGCGTCTGAGATGTGGTGATATGGAAGAAGGACGTGATAGTTAGGGGAAATGATAAGAATGGATGAGCCTCTCCACAAAGTGTGGTAAACAGTGACACGAATGAGGAAAGGGATTACAGGACATGTTTTAAGACATCAAACAAGACTCGATTATGGCATGTGGAATATTCATCCGGTCAGGCTGATTCAAATGTTACTCTAGATATGAGCCGATGATAAATGCTATGCTTTGTAAAAAATTGCGAATTACAGATAAAGCTGATTATCCTACAACTGAAAGTTGCATAAATTTAAAGAAACATGGTATGACACACAAATTAAAATTTCAAGAGGTATCCTTTTACAGAGAAATTTAGGTTTCTTTGGAATGTTTCTGAAGTTAAAGAGAATAATGGCTGCTAGACTCACAGAGAAGTAGCTATCTTCATGGAATTTGTGGATGTAGAGACGTATGACCACGTAAAGACAGACGAGAAATTTCTCTAAGCAGACATTGAGGAGGAGCAACAATAATGGAAATTCGAGACATGAAAAGTTTTTGTAGAAGGGCAGGGTACCAGTTTGTCGCCGCTCGTGTTAGACCTTACTTCCAAGAGGAAGTAATAATAATTACAATAATAACAGGATACTTTGGCTAACAGGCAAAGTGTAGGGAGAGGAATGGGAGGGGACAGTCTTTTTAGCTCAGAATTTGAATTATTGATAAACAAATAGAGGATCAATTCTAAGAAAAATAAAAGAAAGCAATATAGCAACTCGCTAAACACCTCGTAAAGAAAAATATATAAAGAAGAATTCAACATACTCTGTTATGTTTGGAGAAATATTACGTAAGACGGATGAAGTTTGGAGGACGTCGGAAGTAGAGTATTGCAGACGGGTGAAACGTCGCTGATAAAAAACTGGAAACTTATGAATTGAGAGGCTGTGTAATGAGGTTAAGAGTAAGTGGACACGTACAGAATAATTGGTAAGATAATATGATGATATGGAATTGTATTATGAAGCTGACGCAGAGATGGGTTTAACAAAAATGAAATTTCGTTACCGTT
Organism: Schistocerca nitens; assembly: GCF_023898315.1. Classification (NCBI taxonomy): domain Eukaryota; kingdom Metazoa; phylum Arthropoda; class Insecta; order Orthoptera; family Acrididae; genus Schistocerca; species Schistocerca nitens. The sequence goes on from NC_064615.1 coordinate 830,318,500, forward strand.
CTTTTGGTACCTACTGTACGATAATTCAGATAAAAAAGGAAGTAAATTATGGTTTAATGCAGATTAAATGTCATCTTAGACTGTGGAATAGTATTGTTTATGGGGCTAGTGCTGTTTTGGTGTCGTTCAAACGGAGAAATTCAAATACCGTGCCATTATAAAATTGTTTTGGACAATTTTCTGTCAACAACGTGGATGAAAGAGTATTAGGAATCATCAGATAGGAAATGGGCAGCTGAATTTAAATGTGACAGCCCTCTCCTGAAGACGATCCGTTTTTGAACACCATCTTAAAACTGCGAACAAAATTTAAAAAGTACACAATATCCTAAGGGACAAATGATATTTAAATGTTTAGGAAGCATCAGGTGTCGTTATAATATCGAAAGGAACAGTGTGGTATATTTTACACGAGTAATTAACAACATGGAAGCTTCAGGTGACGTGAGCGCAACACTTTCTAAATTCCTGTGGAAAAATTGATTTGTCGGGTATGTTTAAATATGTTTCGGCTGATCCGCGTGATAATTTGTTGCAGCATGTGTAAGACGTACGTACAGTGACAAACTATTTCGGCTTTTAAACCACGCCTTCTTAAAAAAAAACTGTTTCTGTTTCCATTTACCTTAACGTGTTACGACACCTATGTGTCATTTTCCGTGGGTGTACATTATTATCTGTAACTAAATTACTGGTGGAAATGTATTTCTAAAGGTCGGCTTCTTTTTATGCTTTTTAAAGTTTGACGGCATGTCATACGGTCCTATGGTGAGGTAAGTGCTTTCTCAAATCTCGTTTTTGTGTAAAAATCGTGTGAAAACACCTAACAGTGAAGTACAAAGGTTGAAGGCAACAGTGTACATACAGGGTGATTACAATTGAAGTTAAACTCTCAAACCGCTGTAAAAATAACACCACTGATCTGAATGACAAATTGCAGACTCTCATAGCGCTTACAAGTGACGGTGCAGGTAACAGGACCGGTAGCATCTGTCTCTTCGAAAAAATAAAGCCCTTTGATAAATGATGCCGTAAACCTGCACCACACAGTGACCTTTTCAGGATAATGTGGTACTGGTTGATTTGCGTGTGGATTTTCCGATGCACATATTCGACAATTCTCTGTATTGACATATCCTGTCAGATGGAAGTGGGCTTCGTCTGTCCACAGAATGTTCCACAGCCAATCATTGTCCACTTCCATACGAGCAAGAAATTCTGAAGCAAAGGTGTCTCTTGCTGGCAGCCGGCCGGTGTGGCCGAGTGGTTCTAGACGCTTCATTCTGGAACCGCGCGACCGCTACGGTCGCAGGTTCGAATCCTGCGTCGGGCATGGATGTGTGTGATGTTCTTAGGTTAGTTAGGTTTAAGTAGTTCTAAGTTCTAGGGGACTGATGACCTCAGATGTTAAGTCCCATAGTGCTCAGGGCCATGTGAACCATTTTCTCTTGCTGGCAGGTCAACAGGAAGCAGCTCGTACACCCGGGTAATATTGAATGGATAACAAAGAAGGATGTTTCGTAGGATTTAACGCACCGTGCTCACGGATATGACCTATGTTCAGGCAATTCTCGGTGCACACCACCACTCGTCTCTCCTTCATTGTTGTGGCCACTGCTTCCACTAACGTCGAATCAATTCGTTTCCTCACTCTAACACGTTGCAGACCAAAAAAGCCGTCTTTCGAATTTCCGAATAATTTTCTCCAGACCCGGCTGTCATTGGAACAACGCCTTTTTTCAAACCTTTCAGTGTCCGGAACTTCTGCTGAGCGACTTGTCATCATTCTCGTAATACAGCTTTACAAGCAGAGCGCGATCCTGCGTTGAGACAGTCATGGCTAACGTCGCAGACGCGAAAGGAGGGAAAGGTGTATACCTGGCATGTTTAATACCAACTTCAATGGCTCGTGAGCATGACAGGTGTTTTCACTTTCGTATTCTGACACATTCTGCCACATTCCTTACCTTATTAGTCCGCCTAATTGTCATCATTCTTCCGTAAAACCATATCTCAAATGCTTAAATTCTCTTCGGTTCTGGTTTTCACTCAGACCATGTTTCATTACTATACAATGCTGCGCTCGAAACGGACTTTCGCAGAAATTTCTGCTTCAAATTAAGGCCTAGGTTTGATACTAGTAGACTTCTCTTGGCCACGAATGCTCTCTTTGCAAGTGATACTCTGCTTATTATGTTGTTTTTTCTCCGCCCGCCATGGATTATTTTGCTGCAGAATTCCTTAACTTCATCTACTTCGTGATCACCAATTCTGATAATAATTTTCTCGCTCTTCTTATTTCTGCTACTTCTCGTTACTTTCGTGTTTCTTCGATTTACCTTCAGTCTGTATTCTGTACTCATTAGACTGCTCATTCCATCCATCAGATCCTGTAATTATTCTTCACCTTCATTGAGGATAACAATGTGATTAGCGAATCTTATCATTGATATCCTTTCACCTTGAATTTTAATTCCACTCTTGTCCGTCATTGCTTCTTCGACGTATAGGTTGAACAATAAGGGCGAAATACCAGCCTTACAGCATTTTTAGTCCTCATACATCGTTCGCGGTCTTCCACACTTATTGTTCCGCCTTGGCTCCTGTACATATTGTATATTCTCCCGTCTTTCCATATAGCTACCCCGATTTTTCTCATAATTGTCGAACTTTTTTCCAGGTCGACAAATCATATGAACTTGTCTTGATTTTCCTTCAGTCTTGCTTCCCTTAGCTACGGCAACTTCACGATCGTCATTTAACACATCCTCAAATTTCTTTTCCGTGCTTTTGTATATTACACTTGTCAGCAACTTGGATGCATGAGCTGCTAAGCTGATTGCTGGTAATTCTCCAACATGTCGGCTCTTGCAATCTTCGGAAGTGTGGATGATATTATTGCGAAATGGTATATCGCTAGACTTATATATTTATACACAAACCCCAATGATTTGAGAAATTCTGGTAGAGCGTTATCTATTCCTTCTGCATTAGTCGATCTTAAGTCTTCCATAGCTCTTTCAAATTCTGGTTCTAGTACTGGATGCTCTATCTCTTCTACGTCGACGCCTGTTCCTTCTTCTGTCATGTCATTAGCCAAGTCCTCCACATCACTGAGGCCTTCATTGTACTTTTTCCACTTCCACCTATCTGCTCTCTGTTCTGCATTTAACACGGGTATTCGCATTGCCCCCTTAATGTTACCGCACTTACTTTTAATTTCTTCGAGGGTTACTTTGACTTTCCTATGTGCTGAGTCAGTCGTTCCGACAGTCATTTCTTTTTCGATTTATTCACTTTTTTACGCAGCCATTTCGTCTTAGCTTCTCCAAAGTTCCTATTTATTCCATCCCTAAGTGACTTGTATTTCTCTGTTATTGATTTTCTCTGAACTTTTTGTGTTTTCTTCTCTCATCGATCAACCGAAGTATTTCTTCTGTAAACCATGGTTTCTTTGCATTTACCTTCTTTGTACCTTTGTTCTTCTTTACAAACATTCATAATTGCCCATTTTAGAGACGTCCATTTCCCTTCAACTATACTGACTGCTGAACTATTATTGTCGCAGTATCTATTGCCTCACAGAACTTCAAAAGTATCTCTTCATTCCTTTGTATTTCCGTATCCCACTTTTTTGCATATTGATCCTTCCTGACAAATCTCTAAAGCTTAAGTCTGCTCATCATCAATGCTAACTTACGGTCTAAGTCTGTTGTTCCTAAATAAGCTTTACAATCCAGTACCTGATTTCGGAATCCCTCCCTGACGTGCGGTTGTAGGCGCTACAGTCTGGAACCGAGCGACCGCTACGGTCGCAGGTTCGAATCCTGCCTCGGGCATGGATGTGTTTGATGTCCTTATGTTAGTTAGGTTTAATTAGTTCTATGTTATAGGCGACTGATGACCTGAGAAGTTAAGTCGCATAGTGCTCAGAGCCATTTGAACCATTTTGACCTCTGCCTGACTATGTGGTAACGTAACTGAAATCTTACCGTATCTCTAACCTTTTTCTAGGCGCAGCTCTTCCTCCTGTGATTCTTGAACAGAATATTCGCTATTACTAGCTGACGTTTATTGCAAAAACTCCATCACTCTTTCTTCTCCCACATTTTCCTGTAACCCTTCCATGCACTCCTGACCCTACAACTGCATTCCGATTTCCGACGACTATTTGATTTTCATGTCTCTTTAGATACTGAATTACCCTTTCGACATTCTCATTCTCATATATTTGCTCTATCTCATCATCTTCGGCTTGCGAAGTCGGCATTTGTACCTGAACTACCTTTATCGTTGAGGGTTTTCTGACATTTCTGATGAGAACAAGCCTATCATTGAACAGTTATAGTAACTCATTCTCCCTTCCTATTAATAACGAGTCCGACTCCCGTTATACAGTTTTCTGTTGCTATTGATATTACCTGGTCTTCTTTCATTTCACTTTACTGACCCTCCCCCCCCCCCCACCTCCCTTCCCCACCTTATATTTAGACTGAGCCACTGCATTTCCCTTTTCAGATATTCTGTTCAAAGTTCTAACATTCCAACCCCCCCCCCCCCCCTTCGACTCGTAGAACGTTATCCTTTCGTTTGTTATTCAATCTTTTCCTCACGGTGACATCCCCACTGCTACTTTCCTTTCAGAGATCCTAATGGGGTATTAGTTCGGAATCTATTGTCAGGCCATATGTCCTGTGGATACACATTACGTCTCGTCAATGCAATGGTTTCCATTCCATTCTGCATTTCATGCCGTTGATCAGTGCTAATTCTCCACCGTTAAGGGCAGATTCCCACCTTCAGGGTGTGTGTGTGCCCTGAACCTCTGTCCGTGTCTCCGCCCTCTTTGACAAGCCCTTTGGCTGAATGAGATTGATTTCTTCTGCCGGAAGTCTTTCGTCACCATTGCTGATGATTTTCATGCAAAATTTAAGCGGTGACGAGGTTCGAACCTGAGCTCAAGGACGTTTGATTACGATTCAAAGACGATACAAATAGACCACGGATTGTCTAACGAACTACGAAAGGCATAACATTGGGCCGATCTGTAGAAATCCACTTTCACAAGTCACTTAATATCGGAAATAATTCGATACTAACAATAATAACACATAGGTGTCAAAATGTTTTGAATAAATACAAGTAATATATTGTATTTCGTAGAGGCGAAGTTCCTTCGCATTCCTGGACATTGTAGTCTGTGATAAACGTCGATTGCCTTACTTCCCGATCAGCTTCATCCAGACCGTGCGACCTTGATCGAATTGTTAGCGCCATTTCAGTAACGGTTGGACGCAACATTATGTTTAGGTCCACATGCTGCCAGAATTTCACGTTGAATCTGTGTGGCCACGCGGGATTAGCCGAGCGGTCTAAGGCGCTGCAGTCATGGACTGTGCGGCTGGTCCCGGCGGAGGTTCGAGTCCTCCCTCGGGCATGGGTGTGTGTGTTTGTCCTTAGGATAATTTAGGTTAAATAGTGTGTAAGCTTAGGGACTGATGACCTTAGCAGTTAAGTCCCATAAGATTTCACACACATCTGAACATTTTTTTGAATGTGTGTGCTGTTTAGACGCTTTGCACATAAAAATCTTACTGTTCCGCGCACCTCTACTTTGGAGTACGCGTCAAGTTATAACGTCAATTCACTCGCACACTTTTCACCACCTGTTATTCATACAGCAGCAGAAATGTGTCTGCAGAAAACCCGGAAAATGTAGGCTCTCTGATAACGCGCTGTTCTTACTGCAGGGACGACATGTGTAAGTCCGTACGTAACACAGATTATTATTAACTTTATGATGATCTTCGTTGTTGACGCCACTTGGGCGGTAGTGTGAATTGTGTAGATGAGTCTCTTGTATAGTGTAGCGCCATGTTCTTTTATCAGTGACGATAATGATGATGATCATCATCAGATGATAGGAGAACTTGAAATACTGCGTAGGCATATAACGCACCCGTCTTCAAACAACCCTTCGGGGACCGATAAGCATAACGTCCGCATGCGACAGGCGGATCACAATCGATACATCATCATTCCATGAAAAGTTGCGGAGGGGTTTGAAATTTAATCGAAGTTATTGGTTCAAAGTGTGGTACAGCAAGTGTTCGCTAACGCCACTCTTCACCTATCTGTCCAAATACTTTGTATACAAATTATTTCACCATCGAGAAGAGTCGAACCATCAAAACCTGCCTTAGCACCTTTGGCTATGGAAGACAGTCTCAATTCCCTACGTCAGCCCTGTGATTCCTTACGCAGCGCCTAATTACTTTACATCCGCTGCCATAGTTAAAGGATTACAACTTGTATCTTAACTGACTGTAGGAACTAACTGTTCCCGAAGCACTCTTTCGTAGTTTGTTGGAACAATTTCACAGCCGGACTTGAATCTAACCGTCCAGTTTCGGAATCGGCGTAGATAAAATGTGGGTAAAACGCAGACCACACAACTCGCTGCTCATAAATCCTCAGATACGGACTAATCACAACGAAAATTCTGCGAATAAGCTTTCCTATCTGTGGTTAACTGCTGTAGCAAATGGAGGTTCCATTACTTTCGGTGTCGGTGGCGAGCAAATGAAAGTAATACATCCTCTTTATTTATTGCCCGGCCCCAGGCGGCTGTGACACTTGAATAATCCCTTGTATGCGCTGCGCTCCCTGAAATCCACATAAGCAAACACCACTTTTATTTCCAAAGCATGTTTTAATTCTAGCTTTATAGTACAATAAAAGGTATATCGATTTCTGTCTACTTGCGTTTCTTTTCGCTATATGTATTTAATATCTCTGAGAAAATGAGAACATGTCGCTGCTTATCGATGAACCTTACCCAAACAAGCCACAAATTCAGTAGCTTAAAGGTTTGCATTGTTTTACTCAGTGTTTATAATTGCTTTCTCGCAATGCATAATGCAGGAGAGATGGCAGAGAGCTAGAAAACAGGACTCGGATGAGTGAGAATGGTAGCTCAAATCAGTATCTGGTTATCCATTTTTAGATTTTCTGTGGCTTCCATATGTAGCTTAATGTACAGGCGAAGGACGCAGTCTGTTTGATTTCCAAACGTTCCCTAACTCGAGTTTATGATCTGTTAAACCGAAATCATCCTTCTCCTTTTTCTCCTTTCACACTTTATTTGAATAATTGACATCGATGTAGCTAGTTCCATAGTGCAGCCTAGTGAAAAAGTACTAACTTTCAGAACATCAATCCAGCTTTGTCAGAGAATTATGAAATTGAAAATAGATAAAACTCAATTCGTCGTTTTTAATGCGTGTACTTATTTGACGAGAATGCGAGTTCAAGCGTTCACATCCGGATTGTTATAAGACTGCTCTTGTTCACGATAGTTGTAAATGATCTCTCGAATAACATAGGAAAGAAAGGATAGATTCTTTGGGTAGGAACACACAATTCACTCACCTTAAATAGACTTAACCCATTGTGCCTAAATAGTCACAAAGGTCGGTTATTGTTAGGTAAGACTGAAAACAGTAACAAATGCATAATATTTACTAGTAGTCTTTACAGTGATGTATAGCGGACATACATAATTATATTGTTATATTGTCGAAAAAATGGGTATCATGTTCTAATTCATCGGTGGCTTCATAAGGATGCATTAACTACTTGAAAGAATTTGCAGTGTCGTGGTCACACCAAGAATGTACGTGTGATAGCCGGAAACAGCCGTGTATAAAAGTTATTTTCAAAATAGAAACTGATCAGAGTCAGGTTGTAGATATCTTCGAAGAAAGATATTGTAAGTAACTTCATTAGTTTGAAGTGTGGCACAAACCAATTAGACAAAACGATTATCTAAAATTTTCGTTTCTAGACTGATTGTGCGGGGTAGTTTTGTATCTGAAATAAATGTACGTAAAATTTTCTTAACAGTCACATTCCTTTTGTTTACTTTCACTTGCGCAACAAACATGTTGCTTATAGCTGAAATACGTTATTTTTAAAATTGAAATACGGCGTCCAAATTCAACGTTGGAGCTTGAGGGCTTGCACAGTGGCCACTGCCAGTGCCCTCAACACAAAAGTGTCCCGAAGAAGGACCATATTATTATAATAATTATTATTATTTTTAAGTATGAGAAGAAGGTGGAACTCAAACCAATAAACGGTGAGCTTAACAGTGTAGTACGCAAACGCTTGTCAGCTTCTGATATTAATATATGCTGCTGGTTATCTTTATTCAACACTTTGATTGTGTTTGGGATCGTATATATTCAAATTGTTTATTGCGAATAGTACAATATGTTCTCCAATCTGTTTAGTAATTTTGGCTGAGCCCCGTTAAGCATTTTGATTACTCTTTCGGTGTTTACTGATGCAGTCCTTTTAGAATTATATACCACCAGGCACCTTTATTCTCACAAAATGTTTTAAATATATTCATACTGTTTTAAATGGAAACATGTTTTTATAGCTTTGCTCTTGGCTGAGATTAGTAACCATCTTTTCTAAGATAAAGATAGAGATTGCGGCAAGCCAGTGATTCATTTCGCTCTATGTGCTTCTGAAATTATATATTGGGAAGGACTTTTTTTTATTTCCAGTGTTTTTGACAATTAATGGTGAAACCTTGTTTCCTTAATCCATCGTCAAGGGTTAAATTTTAATCGAATGTGGGCCCTCCGAATTAAGATCTGTTGTTTCACTGTATTATACCAAGAGGCTTTTGTGTAAGGTGTTCCTTTATTTTTGAGTGTAAACTGCTTTTCTTGCTTATTCTACAGGGTGGCGCCCGGTACCAACTGCTCTTCATTTATGCTAAAATTGTTGCCCGCCACCAGCAGATACAACAAGAAATAAATGAACATTTAATAATCTGATACTCAAGGAATACTGACAATAAAAAACGTGGTCGACACAACTTCGAAACAATAAATTCGGGTCAGTTTTTCGTGAGCCACCCTGTATTTTAAGACATTCATTATGATTGCTTTTTATCTGGGTTTTACATTATTGAAGTGCGTAATCTCCTTTTTATAAGAATTGGTATTTGTTTGAGGAGGAAACGTGTTTTCAATCACAGGATGCGGCAGTTAATTTTTAAGAGGTATTGGAAACTATTTAACCCACAGTGGAATTGTTACCTAATTTAATGTTCAAAAGTACATGTTTTAAAGAAATATTGTTGTTCGTTTTTTGTGGCCTTTATTGTTGTTTTTAACATTTTTATGCAGCGACTTTAACTGATATTGTTTATATAAGAATATACAACCTACAGTTGCAGGTTAACTTTATCGTTTACCTAGGTTTCAACGGGCTTAAAGTGCATTTGCTACAGCTTGTTTAATAGAAGTGACAAAACCTTATGGTTATGTATCTAGTTTTATAAAGTTGACTTAGGACATAGCTTGTTTTAGGCAAACATTTAAATAATATTTTATGTTCTGAAGAAGACGTTATTACTAACGTTGAAATCTAGGTAAACGATAAAGTTAACCTGCAACTGTAGGCTGTATATTCTTATATATTTATTGCTGTTACTCAAGTTACTAAACTGGCCATTTTCCATGGAGACATTTGGGAAAATAAAATTATGGAAAACTGTACTTGTCTGAGTATGTTTGCTTGACACCTTTCGCTACTGAACTGAGTGGATTTTATTGAGGTAATTTAAAGCTAGCTCACATCCTACGTATGACGCTGGAAAAAATGTAGCAGATGCATTTAGGAAATTTATTTCCTTTATTAACAAATATTACTGCCTGTATTGCGAGTGAAGAGCAGTCGGAAATGGTTGTGGTGAGGGTACCATATATTTTCGACGGAAGACGTTAGAAAAAGACCCCTCGGAGTTTTATACGGAGCCACTGAAACGAGAAGCCGCGTCACGTAGGGAAATTAAGTGCCGGCACAAATCATCCCCGCAGGAGGTTATGTGGGGCTTGCGGCGATGTTTCTTGTAGCTGGGCGGGCGATAGACACGTCGCACGCTGTTAGCACACGTCGCCACGGGGGGCTGTAACGGGGGAACGGGCGGGGTGCAGGGGGTTGGGGCTCCATCACTTAGGCCTTTATCTCGCTTCGCTGCGCGTGCCACCCCAAACTCACATCACATACTTGTTTTTTCTCATTTTTTTATCTCCCTTTGCTTCAGGGAGCGAACGGGTGGTGCTGCTCACTTGAGTGACAAATTCCAGCAAAGCTGTGTACGTGAGCAAATTTATTCTTTCGCTTCTCTCCCCTCCCCCGTTCCTTCTCTCTTTCCTTTTCCTCCTGACGCGCGGCCGAGTCAAGGCCCCCTGCCTCGGGGTTTTATTATGGCTCGACAACAGCGCTGATGGACCGAGCGTTCAGCGACGTGCAATTTTTTCACCAGGCGACGCGGCGCCAACTATGAAGCGCTTGGCCCACGTTCAGCATTTCATTATTCAGATCGCGCCCCTCCCCTACCTCCCACACACCCGTTCGTCTATCCGCCGGGGCAGGCGTAGGCGGGTCTGCTCTAGCCTTGTAGCACTAAAGACGCACTTCGCGGTGTCTGCAGATTGCCTACTGTCCGGTAAAACCGGTTGTTCGATGAGCAGAAACACAAGTGACTTTGTAATCCCTCGGAACAGCAGTTGTCTTTTGATGAAGTTTGTACACAGTGTTTGTGAGACACCTGTATGAAATGAACGAGGACTGCTTCTGTCCTTGCCACAGAGCTTAACATTTCTCCATTACACATGTATTGAACATATTATGTGTTTTACCTAATAATAATTTTCTGGAGGATAAGGGGTTACAATTTCACCCTAGGTTTACTCAAATCGAAACCAGGTGCATAATATTCAAACGGTCACGGCCATTATCTTACTTTAATTGCCCAATTCAACCAGTGCACAGTCTCTAATGATCGCGCCGTAAACGGTAAAGTTATCTTGAATCTTCTTTCCTTGATCGGAAGACTGAAACTTCAACCGAGTTCTGTGTATCTACACCAGTGACTTTCCATCATAGTATAATTATCCCCTATGGGATGACATTAAATTTTATGATGGGTAAAAAGTCACAAGGGGAGAAGGTATGCTTGGAAATAGTTGGGAGATACAAGATGATTTCAGCTAGATTACATGATGGTCAGGCACAGATTCCGAAATCAGATACCGGATTGTAAGCCGAGCGTGCGGGCCGAGACATGCCCTCTTCTCGGAAGTACCGGGCAGAGCGCGATATTAGTATTGCGGAAGTGACATTCTTCAGTCGGTACAAGTCTCTTCACTTAGGCAGAGTCATGCTGTTAGCGCTGTTTCCCCTTCGCTATTTATTTGTGGTATGAATGACGTTCACAAGTGCAGTGGCTCTTTCGAGAAGAGGAGGCAATCTGGCATAATATCGTCATAAGCCTCTAAAACTGAATGGGAATGAAGCGACATTAAATAATATGAAGAAAGAGTTAAAGATTTAGTTGACATTAAAAGAGCAAAACATTACTGTGATTGACAGAGACGATTCATTGGTCTGTACATCTAAAAGCACTTGTGCTAAATTTGCAGCCCCGGAGCACATGAAGGAATTGGTGGTACAAATAGTAAAATTTCTGAAGTCGCACGCATTATTCCACTGCCACCTGCAACAGTTGTCGAGGGTAGTAAATGAAGGGTATGGAGACTATATATTATTTCCAAGTATGTTGGTTAAGTCGAGGGGCATGCCTGAAAAAAAATTTCGTTGTAAAAGCGACTATTATTGAATTTATGAAGAAAAAAAGAATGCAGGAATGAAAATTACACCATCTGGAATGGACTGCAGACATCGCATTGTGAGTGGACTTGACTGCGTGCTACCCACAATAATACACTGCAAACTGAGAATAAACTTATTTCTGATTTGATGGGGATGCATTTAAAAATAAATTAGCCCTGTAGAACGGACAAATTCCGACAAATATAGACTACGTTGCTGAACTCTCTGGCGTTATAGAAAATAGGAGGTCTGAAGTATTCTTTGAGCCCTCGAAAGAATTAGAAGGATAGTTTTCTAAACGTTTTGAGGAGATTGGATATTAATCTGTTTTCGAGCTGTTTTCAAAGCCATTCTAAGACTTAGTTGAAAGCTCCCCTATGCATTTGCAGGGGTAACTGATCGATCTGCAATGTCATTTTTGTCTGTACTGTGTTCCTCAGGTAGAGTTTCTACGTCTCCACGACGAATTTGAAAAAGAGCTTGTGTATTTCGATGCTACATATGTGTTTTTATTCAGAAACTAAGTCACGATTACGTGGCAAACTGAGAGCAAAAATCTGTAAAATTGTCTATGTCTGTCCGTGTGCCGACAGTTTATACCACATACAAATTCTGTTATGTCTTCAGCGAGCCAAAAATAGTTAAATAATACTGAAGCGTTTATGTATAGCTATTCTTTGTTTTGCAGAGGCGAATAAGATTGCATACCACAAGAATTCGTTTGACTCGAATGGCGTGGTCACAGTTGCTCATCTTACCCATTTTCTGATGGTTCTGGTTTTATTGGTTAACCTGGCGACTGGGTATTGTTTAACATCTTACTGTCGCAAGTTTGTAGATAAGGCCGTTGAGCCGTGCATGGCTCGTGTTCCCGCCATCATGAATTTTACACCCTCTTTCTAACGTACTTCCACCTCACTACTTTAATTTAAATTACTACTGTCACTAAGTTTCTCCTTTGCCTGACCTTTGTCGGTCGGTCGTCCTACCGGACGACGCGTTTTGGCTCGCCAATCGTTCATGAATCGGCTGTGTGTGTGTGTGTGTGTGTGTGTGTGTGTGTGGGTGGGTGGGTGGGTGGGTGGGTGGGTGGGTGGGTGGGGTGGTTTTGGGGAAGGAGACCAGACAGCGTGGTCATCAGTCTCATCGGATTAGGGAAGGATGGGGAAGGAATTCGGCCGTGCCCTTTCAAAGGAACCATCCCGGCATTTGCCTGGAGCGATTTAGGGAAATCACGGAAAACCTAAATCAGGATGGTCGGACGCGGGATTGAACCGTCGTCCTCCCGAATGCGAGTCCAGTGTCTAACCACTGTGCCACCTCGCTCGGTATGTGTGTATGTGTGTATGTGTGTGTGTGTGTGTGTGTGTGTGCGCATCGACTCCCGATTTGTCTTCTTGTGTGTTTAGTTACTGTTGGGTACCGTTTAGGTCGTCGTGCAATTGTTTGTCAGGTTGTGTGTGTAGTTCGCGTTATTTCCTTTGACAAGTGATTTTGAATGTTGTCTGTGTACTGCCTATGCCGGCCGAAGTGGCCGTGCGGTTCTGGGCGCTGCAGTCTGGAACCGCGAGACCGCTACGGTCGCAGGTTCGAATTCTGCCTAGGGCATGGATGTGTGTGATGTCCTTAGGTTAGTTAGGTTTAACTAGTTCTAAGTTCCAGGGGACTAATGACCGCAGAAGTTGAGTCCCATAGTGCTCAGAGCCATTTGAACCATTTGTACTGCCTCTGAGAGGTCGGTTGTCTCAGTCGGCGACGTGTAACTGGTTCTCCGAGTGCTTCTGGGCCCCTTCAATTACCAACTTGTGGAACTTGGGCCGGTCCTTTCCTGGTGTAGGGATGTCGTTTAGCCAGTGGGCGTGTTTCCTCTGCATGGTTGGGTCCGAATCAGTATTTCCGCCGTCATGTGTCTGGAAGTGAGTGGGAGACGCACCAGCAGTGCAGTCGCGACGGAGCAGCAGTCGCGGACGGACCAGCCGTCAGTCGGTCGGTTTTTGCGGACGAGGTGCAGTCGGCTGGGTCCACTGGCAAACCCCTGCACAGTGTCGGAGCATGTGTGGAGCTGTCCGATCGCTACGAGCTTCGTGGTTCACCGACCTTGGACGTCAAAGTTGAATAGTGGTTTCAACTACCCAAGCCACGTCCATTCACGTTGTGGTGGTTCGTTTCGGTGGTTTTCTGTTGGTGAGCAACACCGAGTGTTTCTACAGCTGAAATTTAGCCGCCATGCGGTGGAATTATCTAATTTGGTTGACTACAATTCGAGTGCACCAGTGGAATTTTCTGTCTTGTGGCCGTTAGTGTTACCGTTACCTGCCCTGGCCACTAACGTAATTTCAGACAGCGTCCTTTCATCACATGTTGCCGCTGTCCAGTATGGTGTGTAATTTTGACAGCTGATACATACTCCATTGTGGATTATCGTGTTTGTAACCTTTTCTGTTTGAGTTCTCATGTGCTGATTGATGGGAAGCAAGTCGTTGTGTTGGGCGATCCATGGCTGTCCCCTGGTTGGGTTCCGATGGATCAAGTGTAGTTGGGCTAACCACCTTTCCTCGCCTAAGTGAACGAGGGCAGACCGACCTCCCTGGAGGCTTCTGAGTGCCACCCGCGTTTAATTATCTGCTTTCAGCTACTTAAAATTTAAGACTTATGGTTATTTTTTTAAAATTTTGCAAAATCAGTTCTTAAATTTGTCTTCCAAGCTTAAACACTGCGGCCTTCTGCCTTTAAATTATTATGGATATATTTTAAAATTTTGAAACTTAATTGTGGCCTTCAGCCATTTCTATTGCACCTTGCATATGTTTGTTCTATCTACTTTGCTGTGATGTTTTTTTTTTCTTTTTAATTACTTTATTGCTATCTTAATTGGATTTTTTATCTTGTTGATTTGTTAAGATTTCTTCTTTGGAGGCCTTCAGCAGTGAAAGGGTTGCATTCGGTAAAGGTCCGGCTATGGGCCGCTTTGGTAGTAAATTACAATTAGAAGATGAAACTGACCCCAACATATTTGGCCCTTTCCACAATCCTAATTACCTGTTCTGCCCAGCAGGTTTAGCGGGCGTATCAATCGTTACATGCTGTTACCTAAAGCAACGCATTGCAAACGGAATTGCTGCATTTATGCAAGACAAGCTATTTCCTCATAGGTCGTGGCTAGCAGACGGTAAATCTCTTGCCAGCATTTGGCACCCCGAGCGAAAAGGAACTTAGTACTTTGTGGATGGGCTAGACTTGCATGTCTACGTGGAACGAATATTCATACATCACGATCCATACTAAAAACCCCTCGTGTTCAGTACCCCTCTCATTCAGTAAGAAGTCAGTTCGATTCTCTGATATTATTATTTTTGTGTATTCTGTGAAGTGATTTATTTCTGGTGATCTGTCAGATTTTCGATTTTGAATAAGAAGATTGAATCCACGTCTGTATATTCTACAAATGAAGAGTTTTTTTTCCAAAACAGCAAGCTATTAACAAATCTGATGTCGATATCCCCGTTTTTCTTGTATTTTTTATGGCCACGTGGTGATGTAAGCTTACAGTCTGAAATAAACCTTGTCATGTTTAATTGCACTGCACCCACAAATATTTTACACGTGCCGCTGTCCTAGAAAAATTATTACGTATTACGTGATTTTTCAGCATTTTTGTGGTATGACTGGCCAAGCAGATTGATGGAAAATGTAGCAACGTTGACAGCACTCGCTGCAGAAGAACTCTCATCAACTATTAAAAAAAATAAAAATTAAAATTAAAAAATAAAAATTAAAAAAAATTGAGTACATATCTCTCTGTACTATTAATAAAACTGCAAAACCATTGCACTGTTTGTTTGTCTGAACATGTTAATCTCCAAAACTACTTCACGAATTTTCATAGGGTTTTCACAGGCAAACTCGAGCGTAGCTTGGGCCACGTACAGGTTTTACTTCATCAAAATTGGATCACAGAGAAAAGATACTGTAATATTGTAAGTAGGCTGTTTAGGTTTTTATGTTGGTAACGCCACGTAGCGCTCTATATGAAAATCACTGACTATGCTGTGTAAAGTCTGTGGCTGGTTGGCATTGTTGGAATAGTCGCTATTGTAGTGTTGGGCAGTTGGATATGAACAGCGCGTAGCGTTGCGCAGTTGGAGGTGAGCCGTCAGCAGTGGTGGATGTGGGGAGTGAGATAGCGGAGTTCTGAGAGCGGATGATCTGGACGTGTGTCCGCAGGAAAGAGTAAATTTGTAAGACTGGATGTGATGAACTGATATATATATATTATCACTTTTGAACACTATTAAGGTAAATACATTGTTTGTTCTCTATCAAAATCTTTCATTTGCTAACTATTCCTATCAGTAGTTAGTGCCTTCAGTAGTTTGAATCTTTTATTTAGCTGGCAGTAGTGGCGCTCGCTGTATTGCAGTAGTTCGAGGAACGAAGATTTTTGTGAGGTAAGTGATTCATGAAAGGTATAGGTTATTGTTAGTCTGGGCCATTCTTTTGTAGGGATTTTTGAAAGTCAGATTGCATTGCGCTAAAAATATTGTGTGTCAGTTTAGTGTTGATCAGAATAAGTAAAGAGAGTAATGTCTGAGTACGTTCAGTTTTGCTCAGCTGTTTGAAAAGCAAATAACGTAAGAGGTTTTCCAGCACAGTAATTCATAAATTTTCTAAGGGGACGGTTCAAATGGCGCTGAGCACTATGGGACTTAACATCTATGGTCATCAGTCCCCTAGAACTTAGAACTACTTAAACCTAACTAACCTAAGGACATCACACAACACCCAGTCATCACGAGGCAGAGAAAATCCCTGACCCCGCCGGGAATCGAACCCGGGAACCCGGGCGTGGGAAGCGAGAACGCTACCGCACGACCACGAGCTGCTCTAAGGGGACGTTACAATATAAACAACACATGGCAATATTTACTTCTTGAAAAGCTGTTTACTTCTTCAGGTTTGAAGTGCATCATATTTGTAAAAACAGTTTTATTGATTAATGTGTTCTGCGTAATACGATTCAACATAATGAATGAAATGCTTATCAATCTCCAACATGTTTAATCGATACTCCCACACTAACATTATTAAATTCGAAGGTAACCCTGTCTGTTACTTTCCATGACTAAACTGCTGAACTGATTTTGATGAAATTTCGTATGGAGTTAGCTTGAATCCCGAGGAAGAGCGTGACGTTAGTGATGGAACATCCTTCTTTTTTACATCATTGAACATAAACTACGTCAAAAATTGTCAAATTTTTTTTGCTTAATGTCCACGTTGTATTATCTATCGTTCTTCCAGTAGCACGATGCCTAGATGCGCGCTCCTGCACAGCTGACATTATCGCACGTACAACAGATTACTTAGTCATCATCCCCATCATGACAAAACTACTGACATGAGAGCGCATCTGGTGGCAGCAATATCTAATAAAAGGAGCCAATGAGCCTGGAGATTAGACAGATGACAGTCTCACTGAAACATTGGTAGGCGAGAAGACATCATATTCACAAGCATTGGGGACAGGTACAGTGAGATCTAAACTTACCTTACTTTTGGTATGGTGCATCTATTAAGGGGTCATGGTCACACCCGAAACATCTAAGTACATTTGAATGAAGTAATAGGCCTACAGCAGATCATGTTTTCACTAGCCCCAGTTTCCCTGCAGGGAGGGAATGCAGAATTTTTTCTCGGTCAGTTTCGGTTCAGAAACTGTGGAATTTGACATTGGACATGGTGGAACATTACCTCTTCGGCTCCTTTAGTTTCATGAAGACGGAGGCGCTATACGTAGCCTTAAGAATGGCATCGCTAACGAAGGTTCGTCCCATGCAGAAAACTGTCATAGAGTTTCTTTTGGCGGAAAACCAGAGCATACAGGTGCTTGCATAATGTCTACGGAAACCTGGCAGTGAATAAAAGCGCAGTGAGTCATTGGACGAGACGGTTGTTGTCATCGCAACAAGGTCGTGCAAACCTGTCCGAGATCTCCCGTTCCCTCCGGCCGCACGCTGCTATAACTCTCGCAATGTTGAACATGCGGACACTCATTCGTGGCGATGCAAACGGACTTCTCCTTCTCGATGACAACCTAAAGCCTCACACAAGTCTGAGCACGCAAGAGGAGCTCATAAAACGTCTCTGTTCTTCCTCATCCAATCTACAGCCCGGATCTCGCACCTTCCAACTTCCATTTGTTTGGCTCAGTGAAGAACGCACTCCGTGGATGACGGGGTGCAGCTAGATGTTGGCTCCGAAGATGGACTTGTAGAGTGGTACTATGCTAGCGTACAGCCCCTCCCCCCCCCCCCCCCCCCAAGTAAGGTGATGGAAGGGCGTCAAACTGAGCGGAGATCATGTTGAAAGTTAGAGTTTTCTAGTCAAAAGGGGGGGGGGGGAATAGAATGGTGTATTGGAATCCTGAATAAAACCAACAGTATGTTGCATTAATTGTTGAACTTCCCTAGTGTACGTGTTCTTTCGGACTCTCATCTTCCTCCCACTGGCCAATTCTGTACCTCTTTTGCGATCTGTGAAAGATGATATGCTTTTATGAAAAGAAAACCGTTACAAAATTTTTTAGTCACTTGGTAAAAAATACACCGCACAAAGAAAATGGGATGTACAAGAACGGTGCTTCCAAATACACGTCAACAACGGACACCTCAAGAAATCTTCAGTGGCTAAGTATTGTATTTCCATGAATTACGGGATATTCAAGACAGTGGTCAAAGCTCTCTGGCAGTCCAAAACGTTATTAATTAAGCACGTAATTCGCAGGTGCTATAGAATTGCTGACGCTATTTGCTGTGTTTTATCTATGACATACTTTTTTGTAGACTGTCTTATCTCTGAAGAATGCGCATTTCCTTCGTAGTACTGTATCAAGCGGTTTTCAATTATGTCACCCATTCACCTAGAAGATGGATGTTCGGTTGTCACGTGAGTACTGTATTTATTAAACGATTATTTGCGGTGCAATATTCGATCACATTGTAAAATTAAATACTTGGCACTCAATAACACAAGTAATGAATTCAATAAACTGCTGATCTTAGAAACAAACACTATTTGACCAAGGCAGAAACACAATAATTCTTGACTCAAATGGGCAACAATACTACATATCAGAACTCATTCTGAAACAAATGTATATATGTTACTTAGATAAAATAAAACTACAAGACCCGTATAAACAAGTGGGCTCAGAACTGAAAATGACAATTTGTTTTAGATCAAGATTAACTTTAGAATTGGGCATACAGATCACTGAGGTAAGCAACGAATTCACTGTATTATCTAAAATCTACTACTATCTACTATCACCATCTGCCGTACCAGTCCCAAAAGACAACTAAACAAAACTAACTGACACGAATCATAAGAAAATGCAGCACGCTGTTCAACAAATGTTTTGCAATTTACTTATCAGTATTCTTTACAATCTTACCATTCTTCCATACAACTACTATTGACTCAGAACGATATCACCTATTTTGACGCACTGTAAATTAATCGAACAAATACTTTCAACAACTCCCGCAGTCAGATACGGCTCACAAAAGCACACGCCACTTTAAGCACTGTGCTGCCTCGCCATAACCAGCTTCTCCACCATTCCTCCTCACTAACATTGAGCTGCCGTCTTATACTGGACACTGGCAGAAAATGCCGTCCATTACCCAGCTCGATGATGTCTGCGTACAGCAAACCACACACTAAATTTTCTATTGAAGATTGTACTGTACGACACTGCTTCGTTCCACATTGTTACCCTTTCTAGTCTGTTTTGCTCAGAGCCACTCAACAAACTCTCTGCTGTCACCGTCTGACACCTTGATCAGAAACACCAAATATGAAGACTAGCGCGGCCGATGTGTCATGTGCTGAACGCATAGATTCTCTGCTACGAGGTGAAGTATGTCTTTGCAGTGGCACATGTGGCTGCCTTCCCACCATCCCACTGACTACCACCTCCACGAGACTCACTCCACCGGGGTCAAGCATGACAAATCAAACAAGTGCAGCTGGCATGCCGTCATAGCAGGCACCGGTGTCGTCCCCAACTCGTCCACCACTATTTCACTGACCTCCTGCTCTGCCCCAAGTCAATGTTGCCACTGACAATCTAACCTGTAGACTCCATTCCTTTTTGTCACACTGCCACAGGTAAGCTCGGTGAGGCACTGGCTCCGTAACACACGCCCTCTGGAGTGAGTTCAGTGCCTCACGTGTGTAGACGTGACTGGCTGTGAGCACGAAGGGATGCAATACCATCAAATTTCACTTTCATGGCACAAAACAGTCTATAAAAAGAAGAGAAGTATCAGTGTGTATGCGCACAGACACGAGGACTGCCAAGGAACGTACATACCAGTGGGAGAAACGTAGAACGAAATAGCAATAATATGTCTAGATCCAGGCATAGCTGTAGTTAGTGGGAGAAACCTCAAGCTCTTCCGAGGCAGCCACGCTGGGTAGCCGCGCGGTCATGGGAGCCTTGCCACGGTCCGTGTGGCTCCTCCTGTTGGAGGTTCGAGACCTCTCTTAGGGATGGTTGCGTGTGTTGTCCATAGCGTAAGTTAAGTTATATTAGGTAGTGTGCTGGTTTAGGGACCGATGGCCTGAGCAGTTTGGTCCCATAAGACCTTACCACAAATTTACAAATTTTCTTCTGAGGCAACTAGTAACTACTGTTGTACGAGGTGCATTCAAGTTCTAAGGCCTCCGATTTTTTTTCTCCGGACTGGAAAGAGATAGAAACATGCGCATTGTTTTAAAATGAGGCCGCGTTCATTGTCAATACGTCCCAGAGATGGCAGCACCGTACGGCAGATGGAATTTTACCACCAGCGGCGAGAATGAGAACTGTTTGAAATACTTAAAATGGCGACGTTTTCCTTACTTGAACAGCGTTCAGTCATTCGATTTCTGAATTTGCGTGGTGTGAAACCAATTGAAATTCATTGACAGTTGAAGGAGACATGTGGTGATGGAGTTATGGATGTGTCGAAAGTGCGTTTATGGGTGCGACAGTTTAATGAAGGCAGAACATTGTGTGACAACAAACCGAAACAACCTTGGGCTCGCACAAGCCGGTCTGACGACATGATCGAGAAAGTGGAGAGAATTGTTTTGGGGGATCGCCGAATGACTGTTGAACAGATCGCCTCCAGAGTTGGAATTTCTGTGGGTTCTGTGCACACAATCCTGCATGACGACCTGAAAATGCGAAAAGTGTCATCCAGGTGGGTGCCACGAATGCTGACGGACGACCACACGGCTGCCCGTGTGGCATGTTGCCAAGCAATGTTGACGCGCAACGACAGCATGAATGGGACTTTCTTTTCGTCGGTTGTGACAATGGATGAGACGTGGATGCCATTAATCCAGAAACCAAGCGCCAGTCATCTCAATGGAAGCACACAGATTCACCGCCACCAAAAAAATTTCGGGTAACGCCAGTGCTGAAAAAATGATGGTGTCTATGTTCTGGGACAGCGAGGGCGTAATCCTTACCCATTGCGTTCCAAAGGGCACTACGGTAACAGGTGCATCCCACGAAAATGTTTTGAAGAACAAATTCCTTCCTGCACTGCAACAAAAACGTCCGGAAAGGGCTGCGCGTGTGCTGCTTCACCAAGACAACGCACCCGCACATCGAGCTAACGTTACGCAACAGTTTCTTCGTGATAACAACTTTGAAGTGATTCCTCTTGCTCCCTACTCACCTGACCTTCCTCCTAGCGACTTTTGGCTTTTTCCAACAATGAAAGACACTCTCCGTGGCCGCACATTCACCAGCCGTGCTGCTATTGCCTCAGCGATTTTCCAGTGGTAAAAACAGACTCCTAAAGAAGCCTTCGCCGCTGTCATGGAATCATGGTGTCAGGGTTGTGAAAAACGTGTACGACTGCAGGGCCATTACGTCGAGAAGTAACGCCAGTTTCATCGATTTCGGGTGAGTAGTTAATTAGAAAAAAAATCGGTGGCCTTAGAACTTGAATGCACCTCGTAATTTACGTTGAACATTAGTCACTTGGGACTTTAAATTATATTAATTTTATTTTACATTGTATCATTTAATTGTATTTACAACATTCTGTTTGTTTCTTTTTGCTATATTAACAATACTCGGTACTAAAAACATCATTATACAGGATGTTCTTCCTAGGAGTCGCCAGATAAGTTTTCTCTGGTGTTTCGGCAGATATTTACAGTTTGGTTGTATCTGGAGAGAGCCCAAATAAATAGTGCTTTTCAAGTCTTTCATAAGACACCCAGTGTCGACTGAAAGCGTGGGTTTGTTTCCCGTTACAAACAAATAATTTTTAAAGCTGAATTTTACATACCCGTTATATAGAGCGATTCCAAATTAGTCTACTGCGATATTCGTCTCACTGACATAAACAGTAAAACACGAAGAATAACCACTACTCTAACAGTGAAAAACCGCCCTGGCTCGCACTGACTGCTACCGCCACACAGCAGCGATGCTCATTTGCTGTTGGAGTACTGGTTATTCATGTTTTGCCATTCCTGTTAATATATATCGATAAAACGAATATCCTAACAGACAGCTGTATCTAATGCATACGTAAAATTCCGCTTTCAAAATCACTTGTTTGTGATCGGAAATAAACTGACGCTTTCGGCCGACACTGAGCAAAGTTATGTTGGATTTATTTTGAGCGGTCGATATTATAAAATCTGTAGCTTCTCTTTTTCCATAAGGTTTTTGGTAGATTGCTCATAGAGACAATGTGGCTTGAATAGATACTGAAGTGTTGATAATTTACAAGGTATTAGTCTAGGGCTATGTCCATGGATCAGCAGAAGTCATTCTCTGCATGATTAAGGTTGCTTGTTCTCTATTCTCCAGTATATTAATAGGATATCATGTGTTTCACTCATCGTATTCCGAAAAACCGATTTGTAATCAGTGGCGACAAATTTTCATAATTATTTTGACAATTCGCATAATACGTCCTTCTGGGTACAGAGACCGAGTGGCGACGACTCACTTCATAACCAAATCGAGATCGTCATTTTAAGCACTGGGCAGGAAAACGTAAACACTAACTGTTATAAAAGCTGCAGCAATAGATGCGCATCGAAACAAACGTATACGTTTTGCAATATTTATTAAGTGGCTCTGAGCACTCTGGGACTTAACTTCTGAGGTCATCAGTCCCCTAGAACTTAGAACTACTTAAACCTAAGGACATCACTCACATCCATGCCCGAGGCAGGATTCGAACCTTCGACCGTCGCGGTCGCGCGGTTCCAGACTGTAGCGCCTAGAACCGCTCGGCCACTCCGGCCGGCAATATTTGTTTACGATGTTGCCTTACATGGAACTGAAATTTGCTCCTACAAGAAGAGAATAGAGGCTTTTGAAATAAGGTGTTACAAAAGAATGGTGGATATTAGAAGAGTAAACAGGGTACCTGAACAGAATGTGGGGGAATAAGTAATGGTACAACTTGATAAACAAAAAGGATAGTTTCATCGAGCACATCCTGATATGATAATTGGTTTGGTCACGGATGTTTTGTGTAATAATACTTTAGTTCCTCTTAATTATGTTGTGGAGATATGATTTGTGGAAAACTTTTGCTGACAGTGCAATATCCATGTGAATTATTCAGGCTTTTTTTTTTTCTTAAAAATTTATGCATAAGTACGAAAGCCATTCTTGTGTAGTAGGTACAAGCTTGCGCATATGGTTCACCCATTTTTACTTAGGTTTTTGATGTTTTTTTTTCCACAATCGCAGGCTTATTCCGATATGATTTCTACCAATAGGCTATAGCCGAATGGTACACAACTGCCAGCTAGTTATTTAAATTTGCGTTACAAAGGATATTCATATTGTGTATATTTATTACTATTATTACTTGCAACGTTATTTCCATTTGGGCAATGAATACATCTACATTTTAACTGTGTGTCTTGTTTCCTTGAATTAAGTGTATCGTAAAGTATTCTACGACACTGTGTCACTGAAATATATGTCTAGTCAAATAAAAATAAAATTGTTGTGATTCTTCAGTTTTTCCCGGCGTATTTCTTGCTCGAACCGTCCACGGGTGTACTGCCGGTCCGTAGTGTCCAACGGGCCCGTGGACACTATACCCGTGGACTGTTCGAGCAAAAATAAAATTAATGACACCGTGGTACCTCTAGCAATCTGAGCTCCGTCCATGTTGCAAGAGGTTTCCTCAGGGACACGATGTATGAGTCCACTCTTTACTTCACTGCCTAAAACATCGTGCTAACACCAAGCACATTTATGAGGTGTGTTCAACAGGAAAGGTACGAAACAAAGCTACGGGTATAACTGAAGTCCTTATTCAAAAGTAATCCCCAGAGATATGAGCACAACCAACCCACTGTTTCAGGAGCGTAAGGCTTCCCTCTTCCCAGAATTCCTGTAGCTGTGACGAGGGACAGTCCTCCACTGCGTCCTTCAGTTCTTGATTCGAGTTGAAGGGCTTTTCTTTGAGATGATTTTTAGCGGCTCAAGCACATGGAAGTCGCAGGGTGGCATGCAGACTACTGGGCGGATGTTCAAGCTGCTCCCACTTGAACTTGGCCATTAAACTTTGTGTGACGCTGAAGACGTGAGAACGCGGGTTGTCGCGGAGGAGAATTACTTCATCCGTGAGTAGTCCAGGCCGTTTGCTCTTGAGGACCTGCGTAGGCTATGGAATGTCTCAGAGTCCACTCTTTTTGGCTTTTCCGTGCTCGAGGAATTCGGTGTGTATCGGACGTCGAGAGTCAGAAAAGATAGTGAGCATCACGTTTCCTGCGGAGGGTACATCTTTGAATTTTTTACAGGGAGGTGACGATGCAAGCTTCGCGATCCAAGGTGTCTCATTACGTAACCCCAAAGCGATACATACAACTTTCAACTGGTTTGCTTGTTACGAGAAGGCCGGGGAGGCCGAGCGGTTCTAGGCGCTACAGTCTGGAACCGCGCGACTGCTACGGTCGTAGGTTCGAATCCTGCCTCGGGCATGGATGTGTGTGATGTCCTTGGGTACAAGTAGTTCTAAGTTCTAGAGGACTGATGATCTCAGAAGTTAAGTCCCATAGTGCTCAGAGCTATTTTATTTTGAGCTTGTGATGATGTTTTCTACCTTTTCGTTTGAAGACTCCATATACTATTTAAAGAGCAGTTTTCCGTTAATATAGATGACTTACAAATTCATTGCTTTGCAGAGTCTCTACTCACTTAACAAAGATTTTGTGCACCCAAGAGTTGTATCAAGGCGTTCTTTACCACTTGTGCTTCCTGACATGTCGATAATCATATCACAATACATCAAAAGTTATTACATAAGTGCGTGCTGTAACTGATTCTTTTCGATAGCCAATGAATCCACCACCTTCAGTGTGGATGCTTCGTTACGCTCGAACTCCTGTGAGAATCTCAAAGTAGCAAGTATGGAGAACGTGGACGGGGCCTGCGGATAGATGGCACTAGATAGGAATGTGGGTGGGGAGAGAGGCTTGCCGAGACAGTCTGCGCCATTGTGGTAAACACTGTGTCCGGGTGGCGCAGTGGTTAACACCTCGTAAGCAGGAGATCTTTGGCTCCAATCTCGGTCCGACACACATTTTCACTCGTCTCCACTGATTTCACATTCGCGATACGGCTGACATCAGTAGTTCCTTTCCTTTCCACCTCCTCCACCTTCAGTGTACATAAACTTCTGTTGTGACGGGTAAACTTCCAATTTGGTCAACGTGAACGCAGTAAATGATCTGACGCCCTATTTAATTTATGATCTTAGCGTTCGTTTCTTTTGATTTTTGTCTCACTCAAAAAGAGTTTTGCATCGCAACGGTTTCGCGAGTTCCAGAACCTCTACAGAAAATTGGAATATAGATCGACATAAACATCATTTCCGCTCATTTTACTGCTCATGAAAACCACACATTGCATGTTGTACCACCATACAGCGAGGCCCTCAGAGTTGGTGGTCCAGACTGTTGTACACACCGGTACTCCTAATACCCAGTAGTACGTCCTCTTGCATTGGTGCTTGCCTGCATTCGTCGTGGCATACTATCCACAAGTTCATCAAGGCACTGTTGCTCCAGATTGTCCCACTCCTCAACGGCGATTCGGCGTAGATCCATCATGGTGGTTGGTGGGTCTCGTCGTCCATAAACAGCCCATTTCAATCTATCCCAGGCATAGACGATAGGGTTCATGTCTGGAGAAGATGCTGGCCACCCTAGTCGAGCAATGTCGTTATCCTCAAGGAAATTCACAAGATGTGCACGATGGGGGCGCGAATGGTCGTCCATGAAGACAAATGCCTCTCCAAAAAAGTGTGTGAAATCTAATGGGACTTAACTGCTAAGGTCACCAGTCCCTAAGCTTACACACAACTTAAATTTTCCTAAGGACAAACACACACACTCATGCCCGAGGGAGGACTCGAACCTCCGCCGGGACCAGCAACGCATCTCCAAATTGCTGCTGATATGGTAGCACTATCGGTCGGAGGATGGCATTCACGTATCGTACAGCCGTTACAGCGCCTTTCATGACCACCAGCGGCGTACGTCGGCCCCACATAATGCAACCCCAAAACAGCAGGGAACCTCAACCTCGCCATGGACGTTGGGAGTGAAGTTGCGCATTTGCTCATTTTGAGCATGTTGCACACAGTTTGAGTCGTAACACGACGTCCTGTGGCTCCACCAAAAGCATTATTCACCATGGTGGCGCTGTCAGGGTTCCGTCGAGCTATAACCCGTAGGTAACGAGCATTCACTGCGGTAGTAGCCCTTGGGAGGCCTGAGCGAGGCATGTCATCGACAGTTACTGTCCCTTTGTTTCTCCTCCATGTCCGAACAACATCGCTTTGGTTCACTACGAGACATCTGGACACTTCCCTTGTTGAGAGCCCTTTCTGGCACAAAGAACCAATGGGGACGCGATCGAACCGCGGTATTGAGCGTCTAGGCACGGTTGAACTACAGGCAACAAGAGCCGTGTACCTCCTCCATGATGGAATTACTGAACTGATAAGCTGTCAGACCCCTCCATCTACTAGGCCCTGCTCATGCATCGTTTTTCACATCTTGGTGCGGGTGTATGTGGTACAATACCCACTGTCAACGTCTATGTTCAGGAGTTCTGGGAACGGGGGTGATGCAATTTTTTTTTTTTTATGTGAGTATAATTCCCAGTATCTGACTTGTGTCCATATACTAATAAACGTTTGAAATTATACAGCCTATTGGCATTCGTAGATGTTATCACTTATCGTTTTTCGTATGCGCACATCCATTTTCAAATGGTTCAAATGGCCCTGAGCACTATGCGACTTAACTTCGAAGGTCATCAGTCGCCTAGAACTTAGAACTAATTAAACCTAACTAACCTAAGGACATCACACACATCCATGCCCGAGGCAGGATTCGAACCCGTGACCGTAGCGGTCGCTCGGCTCCAGACTGTAGCGCCCAGAACCGCACGGCCACTCCGGCTGGCCACATCCATTTTCTGATCATTTTTATATGTCTCTTTTCCATAAACGACAGCCACAAAATCATGGCTAGGTTCCTGTCTTTTATTGTTTCTCTCATAGAATTTCTTGCTCATTGGCGACGCAGTACCCCGGTATTGGAACGATAGAAACCAAAAGCTAATACACTGGTTCACTGTCTGTACTCGGCGGTGAATGTATAGCTTCATGCAGTGGGACATATGGAGGTTGGGATCGGTTCTGGAACGTGCTCACATAACCGAAGTTGTTGAGGCGACCGCTTACGATAAGCGGGGAATCCGGTTTCGATTTCCAGTCCGGCACAAATTTTTATGAGTCCAGTAAATTGCGTAGCTGTTGTGGAACCGTATTCCCAATCTGCGAATACATTTCATGACATAATGTAATAATTACTACCTTCTGTAATCCCTGTAACTGTCTAATTCCTCACCTATTCTGTCCTCGTTGACCGAATGATAGTAGTCAGCTAAAAATGGAGCATATTTGCAGCTTTCTGTGTCGAATCTGAAGTGCATACTTTACTAAACGTAATGCATCGGTATACTGGATCAGGAAAAAATGTTGCACGTATCTGTTGGCATGCGATTCCGCATCCCAATTCAAGTAAAAAGTGTGGCTAGCAAAATATAGTCCCGCCAATATGTTTAACAGAAATACGATTCGAAAAGTGGAGCTCTGTAATGCTCCAAATGCGTGTAGCGTGACCAAGAATGAGTGGCATATACTCCGCGTTGTGAGGGAGCTGTACTTTTAGCTCTGGCACACAGGAAATATTGGAAACGCGTTCGCGCTAAAGTCTTTTTCAGTTAACGCATCGGATTGTATCCAATTTACACCTCCACAATGCGGTGTCTTGTGTATTTCTTTTTGTTCCTGTTACTTGTATTTAAATATTAATACGTGATATGAACTTCTTGGAAACGTAAACGATTATTTCATCCGTGACACAAAGAAACCCAACAGGAAACAAAGAAAAGGTTGGTAAACTACAATAGATTGCACGTTATGTTACACACGATAATTCCATTCTAATTGGTTGACACTTGCCAAAGGCGTTGCCTCAGTGGTAACAGCGGTTCCCGTCAGATCACCGAAGTTAAGCGCCGTCTGGCTGGGCTAGCACTTGGATGGGTGACCATCCGGTCTGCCGAGCGCTGTAGGCAAGCGGGGGTGCAGTCACACCTTTTGAGGCGTGATTGAGAAATAGCGGCTCCGGTCTCGTAAACCGACATACCGCCGGGGGAGCTACGTGCTGACAACGTGCCCCTCCATACCCGTATCCAGCGACGCCTGTGGGCTGAGGATGACACGGCGACCGGTCGGTACCGTTGGGCCTTCATCGCCTGTTCTCTTATAGAGAAGATAACGGCAAGCAGCCATTTTTTATAATGCTTTTATTTAATTAAATAGCGTCGTTACCTGTTTCGAACCGACAGGTTCATCATCAGACGGCTTGTTCACGTTAAGATACTCCCGAATGATTAAATTTCCTCGGGGTGGTGGTGCCGCTAAAAAATCTGTGCCATTATGTTCCAATGCTGACTGCTTGTGTTCGTACAGCAGCGAAGACTGTATGAAGCTCTCACACACCACTAAGTTTCACCACAGGACATCGGAAAGCCACGTCCACGGGTGACATGTGGGTTGTTTAAAATACCTTCACGAGTGAAGCTTGATTCGTTAGTCCACATCACTTTATAAAATGTTCGTGAAAAAGCCATTCACAATTATTGTACTCATCGAATGCACTTCTGGCCGCTGGTGTTGAGATAACGAGTAATGAAATGAAATGCAGTTCTTACTCGTACAACACTTCAAGAACCAGTCTTTGAGACACCTGGAACGCCTTGCAATATCACAGGTACTTCGCCGAGGTGACTGGCGAACGGTTTCAAGTACCACGTCCTCTGATTGTGGAGTACGTCTAGTCCTTCGACAACCTCCAGGTGACGAAAACCATTCTTATGGAGACAGCGCCTTTGAGGGTATCGTGCAGCATACGCACGAGCAGCAGGAGCAGCTTGGTTATCGGACGCACCCAGCACCAAAAGCATAAACAACGTATTCATCGTTATATAATTAATAATAATAAATATAAAATATTATATTAATATAAATAATTATATTAATTATAATAATTTAATTACATAATTTTCTATGATTAAATTATTTAACTAATTAATATTTAAGTTAATTTAATATAAAGTTAATTTTATGTTAATAACATATTACATTAAATTACATAATTGTATAAAATATATTTATTATATTATTTAATCTTTCTTTATTATTAGTGAAAAGAAAGATTAAATAAGAAAGAATATAATACATTTATTGGTATACAAGTTCCATATTAATCTTTATTTATATATAATAGAGAAGTTGTTGTGGTCATATGGGGGTGCGTTTCTTTTTTTTGTCATTTTTGTGTTTTTTTCTTTTTTTTCTTTAAATATTTGAATCTTTTATTTTTTCTTAATTTTATAAATTTTCAAATTTCTTATTTTTGTTTCCAAAAGTTTTATTATTGCTTGTTTATTGACTTTTTCTTTGTATTATATGTAAGTTTCGTTAAACTAAATGTTCTTTTTGCAGTAATTTGATTTAATTATCAAGTGATTTTGGATTTAGCAATTGATTTAGTATCGGCATAATTCGTGCCAGCAGCCGCGGTTATACGATTGATACAAGTGAATATTATTGGTTAAAACAGTTGTTTATATTTTTAGGGTTAAAATATAGATTTGTAAGGTGAAATGTTAAAATTTATTTATAGCTCTTTTTATTAATCTGTGAAATTTAAATAATAAACTAGGATTAGATACCCTATTATTTTAAATGTTAATTATATTTACCAGGGTACTATTAGTTAAGGTCTTTAAACCCAAAGAATTTGGCGGTATCTCATTCCATTCAGAGGAACCTACCCCGTGACTGATAATACACGATTTACTCTACTTAATTTATTTGTTTGTATATCTCCGTTATCAGAGAATCTTTTTAGAGTTATAATTCTCAAGATCTATAATTACAAAATATTTCAGGTCAAGGTGCAGCTTATAGTTAAGAGGAGGTGGGTTACAATAGATTTTTGTTTATAACGCGAACTTGACGGGACCAGTTATGGTTGTGCACTGCGCTGTTAATAAAAACATGCATGCAGCTGAATGGATCCCACTGTCAGGTGTCCGGCTACTGTCATGTGACAAAATAAAGTCCTGCTTGTGAACGACGAGAACTGGACAACGGACATCTTAAAAACAAAAGAAAGGAACCTGAAGAAGGTTTGAACCATGGCTGTTTAGTAGATGTGGGTTTGACGTTCCAGCAGGCTATCCCAGCAGTCTACTCATTGAGTGTTGCCAGCACCTCGTTTGCTTACATGTACTTTCAAAACGCACCCGAACTGATTTTGCAAGGTAAACTTTTTGTCTTGCATCTGGATGAACAATTGCATGCCGACCTCCAAGTGCGGCATTTTTTCTTCACCCCGTGCAACACTGAATTTAAATACGCAGAATGAAACATTCACTCTACTGACTGATAGACGTAATGCAACTTACAATTAATGCAGCCTTATGTAATCGTTATTGCAAAGCAAAGGAAATTTTTTTTTTTTTGTATTGTACAAGAGTGACGAATGTGTTTCGAGGAGAGTTACTATTACGCCACTTAGAATTTCTGAAAGACCAAGGGTATATTTCGGCTATTTACGGCATAAACGTTTACGTTTATGCATTGCGACAGTACAGGTCCCCCACATCCCCCACAATCGCTGACGACTCAGCGAACGCTGGTAAACTAACGATTTTTAGTTCACGATAACAGTCATACCATTAGTAGTTTTTACATGCCCCTTGTATCCGTATGTTGAATAATGTACGACTTGCTAATGGCTTCCTCCATTAAACGTGTCGCCTGTTGCAAAGCACGTGTGGCGTGTTATGGCTCTTTATAATTAATATACACGGGCTATCGGCAACATTTGCGCTCACAGAGAGGAAAGCTCGTTTGCGTGGTGCACTACGCGCAAGCAATAAAACGATACCGTCTGCGCGTGGCCCTGTTAATTGCTTGCCCACTGTCCACAGGATATTAATATCAAATAGCACAACTATCAATGCAGACATCAATATAGACAACTATGAAGAGAGAAATACTAATAAACGCAAAACTTTTACCAAATACTAATAGATTTACGCGCCACTGAGGTGTGTTCGATTTCTAGGTCATATGTTGATTGTAGGCGTACAAAAAAGGATTGACATTCGTAAGATATTCCGGTAAATTTCGCAGGTGGTTCTCAGGAAACGCAAGCGAGCATGGGTTAAATGAGCAAGTACCACTTTCTCAGTTCTTCCTTTATAGAGTTTCCTGTCGTAGGATGGTAGAGATGGAAGAAATGCTCACATTGGACAATTATAGAAACAAGTATGTGAATAGTTACTCATCATCAGCACCACCATCATCATATTCATCATCACCATCATCGTCAACAGCATCACACTTGTCATTGCCATCGTACTCATGATACTCACCACCCACCTACCACAGACCCAGGCGCTGCCTCGCTAACTAGAGATCAGACCCTACTTCACACCGTTCCACAGATTTTGTTATTTCGCGTTAAATCGCACCCTGACAGCCTCCTATCAAAGCGACACACTTTCTGTTGGGAAATGGGCTGTTGGACGAATTTACTGAATGAATCGTAAACTTGTGATTCTTCAGTTTCTCCCGGCGTATTTCTTTCTCGGGTGTACTGCCAGTCCACTGTGTTCAACGGGTTCAATATTTCGGTGACCAGACATGGTTCAAATGGCTCTGAGCACTATGGGACTCAACTGCTGAGGTCATTAGTCCCCTAGAACTTAGAACTAGTTAAACCTAACTAACCTAAGGACATCACAAACATCCATGCCCGAGGCAGGATTCGAACCTGCGACCGTAGCGGTCTTGCGGTTCCAGACTGCAGCGCCTTTAACCGCACGGCCACTTCGGCCGGCTGACCAGACATGTCGCTATCGTCAGGTGTCTACATCTACATCTACATCTATACTCCGCGAGCCACCTTACGGTGTGTGGCGGAGGGTACTTATTGTACCACTATCTGATCCCCCCTTCCCTGTTCCATTCACGAATTGTGCGTGGGAAGAACGACTGCTTGTAAGTCTCCGTATTTGCTCTAATTTCTCGGATCTTTTCGTTGTGATCATTACGCGAGATATATGTGGGCGGTAGTAATATGTTGCCCATCTCTTCCCGGAATGTGCTCTCTCGTAATTTCGATAATAAACCTCTCCGTATTGCGTAACGCCTTTCTTGAAGTGTCCGCCACTGGAGCTTGTTCAGCATCTCCGTAACGCTCTCGCGCTGACTAAATGTCCCCATGACGAATCGCGCTACTTTTCGCTGGATCATGTCTATCTCTTCTATTAATCCAACCTGGTAAGGGTCCCATACTGATGAGCAATACTCAAGAATCGGACGAACAAGCGTTTTGTAAGCTACTTCTTTCGTCGATGAGTCACATTTTCTTAGAATTCTTCCTATGAATCTCAACCTGGCGCCTGCTTTTCCCACTATTTGTTTTATGTGATCATTCCACTTCAGATCGCTCCGAATAGTAACTCCTAAGTATTTTACTGTCGTTACCGCTTCCAATGATTTACCACCTATGGCATAATCGTACTGGAATGGATTTCTGCCCCTATGTATGCGCATTATATTACATTTATCTACGTTTAGGGAAAGCTGCCAGCTGTCGCACCATTCATTAATCCTCTGCAGGTCTTCCTGGAGTACGTACGAGTCTTCTGATGTTGCTACTTTCTTGTAGACAACCGTGTCATCTGCAAATAGCCTCACGGAGCTACCGATGTTGTCAACTAAGTCATTTATGTATATTGTAAACAATAAAGGTCCTATCACGCTTCCTTGCGGTACTCCCGAAATTACCTCTACATCTGCAGATTTTGAACCGTTAAGAATGACATGTTGTGTTCTTTCTTCTAGGAAATCCTGAATCCAATCACAAACCTGGTCCGATATTCCGTAAGCTCGTATTTTTTTCACTAAACGTAAGTGCGGAACCGTATCAAATGCCTTCCTGAAGTCCAGGAATACGGCATCAATCTGCTCGCCAGTGTCTACGGCACTGTGAATTTCTTGGACAAATAGGGCGAGCTGAGTTTCACATGATCTCTGTTTGCGGAATCCATGTTGGTTATGATGAAGGAGATTTGTATTATCTAAGAACGTCATAATACGAGAACATAAAACATGTTCCATTATTCTACAACAGATTGACGTAAGCGAAATAGGCCTATAATTATTCGCATCTGATTTATGACCCTTCTTGAAAATGGGAACGACCTGCGCTTTCTTCCAGTCGCTAGGTACTTTACGTTCTTCCAGAGATCTACGATAAATTGCTGATAGAAAGGGGCCAAGTTCTTTAGCATAATCACTGTAGAATATTACGGGTACCTCGTCTGGTCCGGATGCTTTTCCGCTACTAAGTGATAGCAGTTGTTTTTCAATTCCGATATCGTTTATTTCAATATTTTCCATTTTGGCGTCCGTGCGACGGCTGAAGTCAGGACCGTGTTACGATTTTCCGCAGTGAAACAGTTTCGGAACACTGAATTCAGTATTTCTGCCTTTCTTCGGTCGTCCTCTGTTTCGGTGCCATCGTGGTCAACGAGTGACTGAATAGGGGATTTAGATCCGCTTACCGATTTTACATATGACCAAAACTTTTTAGGGTTCTTGTTTAGATTGTTTGCCAATGTTTTATGTTCGAATTCGTTGAATGCTTCTCTCATTGCTCTCTTTACGCTCTTTTTCGCTTCGTTCAGCTTTTCCTTATCAGCTATGATTCGAGTACTCTTAAACCTATGATGAAGCTTTCTTTGTTTCCGTAGTACCTTTCGTACATGATTGTTATACCACGGTGGATCTTTCCCCTCGCTTTGGACCTTAGTCGGTACGAACTTATCTAAGGCGTACTGGACGATGTTTCTGAATTTTTTCCATTTTTGTTCCACATCCTCTTCCTCAGAAATGAACGTTTGATGGTGGTCACTCAGATATTCTGCGATTTGTGCCCTATCACTCTTGTTAAGCAAATATATTTTCCTTCCTTTCTTGGCATTTCTTATTACACTTGTAGTCATTGATGCAACCACTGACTTATGATCACTGATACCCTCTTCTACATTCACGGAGTCGAAAAGTTCCGGTCTATTTGTTGCTATGAGGTCTAAAACGTTAGCTTCACGAGTTGGTTCTCTAACTATCTGCTCGAAGTAATTCTCAGTCAGGATAATGTCACAAGAGTCTCTGTCCCTGGCTCCAGTTCTGATTGTGTGACTATCCCATTCTATACCTGGTAGATTGAAGTCTCCCCCTATTACAATAGTATGATCACGAAACTTCTTCACGACGTTCTGCAGGTTCTCTCTGAGGCGCTCAACTACTACGGTTGCTGATGCAGGTGGTCTATAGAAGCATCCGACTATCATATCTGACCCACCTTTGATACTTAACTTAACCCAGATTATTTCACATTCGCATTCGCTAATAACTTCACTGGATATTATTGAATTCTTTACTGCTATAAATACTCCTCCACCATTGGCGTTTATCCTATCCTTGCGGTATAAATTCCATTCTGTGTCTAGGATTTCGTTACTGTTCACTTCCGGTTTTAACCAACTTTCCGTTCCTAATACTATATGCGCACTATTTCCTTCAATAAGCGATACTAATTCAGGAACCTTGCCCTGGATACTCCTGCAGTTTACCAATATTACGTTAACGTTAACGTTAACGTGCTGACGAACCGAGCTCCTGAGGGCGGGCGGCCCTCTTAAATCCCTGCCCCCTCCGAGGCGTTCTCTCTGCGGTCCGCGCCCGCAGCCGCGCGTCGGCGGTCGCTGAGTCGCTGGCGTCGGCGTCTGTGGTGGCGTCGGTGTAATTGCCTCGTCCGCCCTTGTCGCCCGTTCGTTTTCTTCGCTGAGCGTCTTTTTAATTAGACTCAATGCTGGTTCCCTTGCCTTACTGAGGTAATAGTCGCAATCTGGGCTGATGAGTCCGTCCCTGGTACGAACTTCTATAGCCTCTCTAACGACGCTGTCCCAGTATTTAGATGTCTGTGCCAAAGACCCTGGTATGTTGGTAGTCCATTTAGTGGTTTTCGGAGAAACTGTTCGGACCGGCAGTACACCCGTGGACTGTCTGAGCAATCGTAAACTTATTCATGAGAGACTCTCATTTTCCAATTTGTCTACAGAGAAGCGCTCCTTTCAGAGACATAATATCGACAACTAATGAAAAAGACGACAGGCGGTAGTCGCCTAAAATTCAGAACGCATCATATATGTCACTACACCGCAAGCCACTTGAAGGTCTGTGGCGGAGGTTACTTCTCATACCACTAACTGGATCCGTCCTCCTCTTTTCCATTTGCGAATGGCGCGTTGGAAGAATTATTGTCAGTAAGCCTCAGTATTAGGTCTAATTTCTCGAATTCTCTCGTTGAGGTCATTTCACGAGACTTATGTGGGAGGAGATAATATTTTGTCCGACTTTTTCCGGAACATACTCTCTCGGAATTTCGACAGTAAAACTCTGGTGATGCACGACACTTCTCTTGTAACATTTGCCACTGGTATTTCTTGAGCATCTCTCTAACGCCGTCTCGCTGACTAAACGATCTGTTGACGAAATGTACCGCTCTTCTTTCGCTCTTTCCCATCTTTTCTATAAGTCCTATCTGGTAAGGGCCCCAGATCGATAAGTAATACTCTACAGTCAATCGAACAAGCGCCTTCGAAGCCAGTTTCTTGGTGATGAATTACATTTGATTAAGATTCTTCCTATGAGACTCAGTCTAGCATCTGCTTACCTCACTGTTTGTTTTATGTGGTCATTTCATTTAAGGCCGCTCCGGATAAACGCTCCGTACTCATGACAACCCCCGAAGCCTTTCGTTAGAGAAAGACTGAAAGAAGTTGTTTATTTATCCTGTTTGAAAATTACTGCAACTGTTAATGCTTAAGTACGGCACCATTGTGCTTATTCGGACGGAATATATTTTAGTTTATTATATGACTTTGAGCGATAGTGAACATCTGATACTTCACAAAAAGGAGAAACTACGTGGTGAGATTAGCATTTGAGGAACTGTGCAACTGGGAAAGTTAATCAGCCTGAGATCTAATACACAACCAGCCACCGAATTACAGATTCAACATAAAATATGTTACACTGTGAAGAAGGTATCACACTTGACTACCTCTAAGTCACCCAACCACGAATTATACCAGTGGTTTACTTTCGCCGGCTGGAGTGGCCGTGCGGTTCTAGGCGCTACAGCCTGGAATCGAGCAACCGCTACGGTCGCAGGTTCGAATCCTGCCTCGGGCATGGATGTGTGTGATGTCCTTAGGTTAGTTAGGTTTAATTAGTTCTAAGTTCTAGGTGACTGATGACCTCAGAAGTCGCATGGTGCTCAGAGCCATTTGGTTTACTTTCTTCTGACACAGACTGAAAAGTAGACTACCTGTCATTACACGAGTTTCCATTTCGAAATGGGTGGGCAACAAACAAGAAGTCATCAATAAGCTACTACGTTCAACAAGTGGCTATAATTTGCGAACCAGTTCGTAAATATGACTGCTGTAGTACAGTAACATAAAATGGTTCAAATGGCTCTGTGCACTATGGGACTTAACATCTGAGATCATCAGTTCCCTAGACATAGAACTCTTAAACTTAACTATCCTAAGGACATCACACACACATCCATGGCCGAGGCAGGATTCGAACCTGCGACCGTAGCGGTCGCGCGGTTCCAGACTGAAGTGCCTAGAGCCGCTAGGCCACACTGGCCGGCGTACAGTAACATAACTGACTCAGCACGTGTATCATAAATGACAGTAGCCTTGAAAGACAAGACAAATCGTTGGAGAGCATGTGTATCATAAATTATAGCAGCCTTGCAAGACAAGATAAATCGTTGGAGCTGTTTATCTCAAGTCTCCACAGAAACCTCAAACGCCAGAAATGTACGTGCTGGTAGCACTGATATCGATGTCAGTGGTGTTAATACTGCTGGAGGAACATGTTCTCTATCTGCTAAGCACTTCAGGAACTCAGTCGCAGTTTCTGTAGTATCTCTGACTGTCTCTGAATTTGGTGTTGTTTTTAGTCTTCGTGATGTACTAACGACACGCAAACCTTCGAGTCCTCGTGGCCACATAATTTAAATAGCCGGACACGAACTACGCAATTAAGTGCCCCGAACTACACACCAAGTGGAAACCAAGATAGGTGCTAAATCAATAGCCGTAAACGCTACAGCTGCAATTAACGTGAGCTGAAACCACTGACTATGGACAAAGAGAAAATCTCCTTTGTATCAACACACAAAGAGATCTCCATATCAAACACTCGGTTCTGAAACTGACGTGAAAAGGATTCCATAAGAAAGCGTCTATAACGATTTACGAACTGCCTGTCTAGCCACCATTTACTGTATCTGGCTAAAGTCCATCCCCATGTGACGTGTTTGCTATGACCCGGACAGCTGGGGCAGCAGAAAGGGGAACTGGCGGCCACACAAATAATACCGTCACCAGGATCCGAAGCTGTTTCTAAATGGCTGTAGAGGCGGGCTACTAGTAATTTGTTGTGATTTTATGGCAGTGCACACAAATAAATTGTACATTCTTGATTGTTTCCCATTCCGCCCAAACTCTCCTCCACGGAACTCACGTTTTTAATTATTTGTTGGGTGTATTCCAGTCTCTGTCTTCCTTTACAGTTTTTACCCTCTAAAGCCCCCTCTAGTATCGTGTAAATTATACACTGATGTCTTAAAAGATGTCCTATCATTCTGATCCCGTCTACTTGTCAGAGTTTTCTATGCATTTTTTTCCTTACCGATTCAGCGGAGAACTACTTAGTTCCTTACCGTACCAGTAAATTTAGTTTTCAACATTCTTCTGTAGCACAATTTTTCAAGTGATTCGATACTCTTCTGTTCCGGTTTGGCACAGTCCATGTAGCAGTACCAAAAAATGCTGTGATCCAAACGTACATTCTCAGAAATTTCTTCCTCAAATTGAGGCCTGTGTTCGATACTAATAGACTCTTCGTGGCCACAAATGCCTTTTTTTTTTCAGTGCTAGTCTGCTATTTATGGCCTCCTTGCTCTTCCATCAAGTGTCCTTTTGCTTCACAGGTATCAGAATTCCTTAACGTCATCTACTTCGTGGTCACCAATCCTGATGTTAAGTTTCTTGCTGTTCTCATTTCTGCTACTTCTCATTACTTTCGTCTTCCTTCGATTTAATCTCAGTCCATACTCTCATTATATTGTTCATTCTATTCAGCGTATCGTGTAATTCCTCTCCATTTTCACTGAGCATAGCAATGTCATCAGCGAATCTTCTCATTGGTATCTTTTCACCTTAAATTTTAATGTCACTATTTAACCTTTCTTTTATTGATTTTTCCTGGTTGGCTGTTTCTGTCACTAGATGCTCGTGCTTGCCATGAGATTTATCTTCACGTGGTCAGCAACAGTGTCAGATATCTCCTAATGTATCTCAAATTCAGACGTAGCGTCTTGCGCACTACTGGGATGGACAATTCCAAGGTATGCAATATTCAGAACTGATAGTGAGAGCGATGTTTGCTAGTATTGCGGTTGCGTAATTACGTATTACATAATTTTTTGCTGGCGTGTTTTCATTGATCACGAGATTAGACTTTGTAACCGCCCTGTTAAATTGTTGGACGTTTAGTCAGCCGGTGTCGTAATTTTGAAATGAGAGTTGTTATGCTGGTCGCGTAATAAGTATTTCGCGTGAAGCGCCGTTGGGACATAGGCAAAGGTCAATTATGGAAACTAAGCCACTGGATATTACAAGTAACGTTATTATAGAGTACTGATTCCACAAAATAAGAGGGCACGTACATTGACCAGTGAGTGGTTCAAAATACGAATTAATGCCGTAAAGGAAATGGGTCATAAATATAGTTCCGTCTGTACACACTCAGTTGTATGCGAACGTACGATCGGGATAGAGGCACGTACGTTCTAAGTACTATCATTCCCCGTGGCCTACATAAAAATAATTGTGATTAAATTGCATTTATTCATCTATGAAGGAAAATTATCGGACTTCCAAATTAAATGTAAAGAAAGAAAGCAGGTTCTGAATGTCGCGGCAAATACATCGAAATTGACATTGGCGACCACGAAG
Source organism: Schistocerca nitens (assembly GCF_023898315.1). Lineage (NCBI taxonomy): Eukaryota > Metazoa > Arthropoda > Insecta > Orthoptera > Acrididae > Schistocerca > Schistocerca nitens. Next base: position 830,358,011 of record NC_064615.1, read on the forward strand.
GGAATGCGATGAACACATTCAGGTACCTCTATTGTTGAACAGGGCCGTAGTGAATCTCGTCGCCTCCATCTAAATTCTCCATATAAAATTAAAATAATTATAATCTCCCAGAGTTAAAGGAGCTGGGATCCGCGGTATCGTAAATCAGAAAATCATATTGACCATGAATTGCTTCCATTGTATAACACCGTGTCACTTTAAAATTACACAACACGTCTTATCTATCACCAGAGCAGGAGAATAACGAAAGGTAACTAATACTAAAACTAATAAACGAAGAGCGTAAAGCTTCTTTTATCCATCAGTGTTAAATATTTTTCACATTAATCATTGGTATGAGAGTCGAATAACTATCTATCTATTTATCAATAAGAAAATTTAGTAAGTTCCTTTACAACTTCTTTTTCCTGATTGAGGCTTTTCCTACAGTTCAAGTATCAATACAGTTTTTTCACTAAGCTATCCGTGAAAGTAGGTCATGTGTTATGTTACTTTCCCACTCTTTTAAAAATATTACGGGAAACTGAAAATATATGGGAATCGTTTTCAGTTGTTTTTCGATAATATGTGGTATTGCATTTCCACGTGGTCTGGTGTAGAAGATATGTATCCCAAGTTTGTGAAATTTCCTGTTTACTTCTTCAATAATAAAGTGAGTTATATCAAGTCCTTTATTATTTTTCCTCCCACAAATACGTATCTATATAACTTCGGACAGTGACGCTTAGTTTACATTTGCTTATTTATCCTTTTTCCACATTCGTAGTTGATACCGCTACAGCTATCCGAAAACAATCCACCTTCGGTAAAATTAATGTAACGAGAAACTACTCACGGCAGGTAGAGTATCTTCCTTCTTCGCATGCATTTTTCAATCACTATAGCGTACGCTCGAGCTGCAGAGAACTCCGAGACAGGTGATGTAGCACAGAGTACATGGAGAGTTGATCATTTTGGGATTTATGCTGCTTACTATAAGTTATTGGGCAATAAAGTGCAGTCTACGTTTGCTTGGCAAACTTTTTCTCTATAACAAGCACCTATACTTACATGGTGTGTTAGTATGACTGGATTTTTTCAGTTACAATTTTGAATGACTGTAGCAGATGTTGCAGGCCCCTTTTACACTTTCCGCTGCTTACTACCTAATGTTTATAATATTTCAGACAATCTGAAGATGAGTATTCCTCTTCCACTTAGGTTTCTTGGTTCATGTTAGCAATATGTGACGGATATGTAGAAGTACAAGTATGCCACATGCGCGACACGACATTCCACGTAGCTCTGCTGGCCTTGCTGTGTTTCCAAAGTAGTGAGTGTCTTTCGACTGATTCACTACTGAGATTTATTCATGCCTTTTCAGGGCTAATGTGTTTCGTTTACGTAAATCAACTCCATAATATCTTTATATGATTGTTTTACGTATTAATTGACAAGTTTCATGTTGTTCTGCTTTTTCGTTTCTGATCTACAGAAAAGTAGCCATAGTTCCACAACTGTATCGTTTTGTAAGAAATGGTTCTTAACTTTTTGCCTCCTTTCAGCATCATCTGATCTGTTCGTCGCATGACTTTCTGTAAATATCGAAAGCTCACCCTGCAAATTACCACATGCTGCAATCAACCATACGCACCACAATACTTTTAAGGTAGAAAGAGAGAGAGAGAGAGAGAGAGAGAGAGAGAGAGAGAGAGACCGAGAAGCTGTGAAAAGCATCAGCGGTCAGAAGGTTTTGGCTGTATTAACTTGGGAACGGGGGAACGGCGTGTGCGGGACGTATTCGATGCGGAACCGGCTTACGAATGTAAATCTGAGGTACTCAGCGGCGTTCATTGTATCTGTAATTAAGAAAAAATACAGCGAACTGTGTTAAAATGCAACTGGTGAGTGAATAATTATTCCATGAATTTAAAACAGGTGTCATGTAGGATTAAAGCGACACTACAGAGCGGGTTGGCTCACGTTAAGCTACAACATGCCAGTCGTGGTAATCTTCCACACTTCTCCCTCTTACGCTGCCTCCCACACTCAGTGACACACACACACACACACACACACACACACACACACACACACACACACACTTGATCAAACGTTCACACGCACAGTAAAGCAGATACCTACGTCGTTTGCAAAAAGAAATACTTTCTTACAGGGCTATAGACCACAGCAAGACGCTGGGAGAGCTGATAGATTATCTTCAGTCGATAATCTCACATGAAGGCGTCGGATACGTAGAACAGGAAGTTTTCCAATGGCAAGATTCCATGCAGTATCCAAGCCAGCAAATCTGCTACTGCCGCACATTGTATTTCTATTGGTCACGCGGTTAATCACAGCTGGAGCGCCCCTAAAATTTAGTGGAGTTCTCATAATATTAAATAAGGTGATTAAACCCAAAATCTATAAGCGTGACGCTTTTGGGAAGATGTGAGCATACATCAAAAGGGTAGGGAAACAGCGGTGGTGTACTCGTATTTGTCGCATTAGACAAGGAACTCATATGCACCGAATTGCCGGCCGGGGTGGCCGAGCGGTTCTCGGCGCTGCAGTCTGGAACTGCGCGACCGCCACGGTCGCAGGTTCGAATCCTGCCTCGGGCATGGATGTGTGTGATGTCCTTCGGTTAGTTAGGTTTAAGTAGTTCTACGTTCTAGGGGACTGATGACCTCAGAATTTAAGTCCCATAGTGCTCAGAGCCATTTGAACCATTTTTGCACCGAATTATAATTTGACGCTGCTTGCGGGAAGGCAGAGTGGCAGCTATGGCATAAGCTAATAACTGGATCCTTCAGTCGACCACCAGAACTACCCAAGATGTAAAAATGCGAAGATCTCTAGTTAAGCTGTCTAGGTCACATAAAAAGGCATATAGCAACTGAAGAAGGTTACAAAGTATACATGAAGCATTTCGGAATTATTTCCATCTTTAGAAATCCAAGTTCAATTGTAGCACAAGGACAAGAACGTTACCAGCTGTGTACGTAAAATGGGATGACAGATTACTACAATTTCCTAAATGGTATTCACCTCAAAAATTAACTTTACCTTGAGGCTGAGAGTAAGATCGTTCTCCCGTTTCTGGATGTGCTGGTATACAATCTGACAGCACTCTGAGACAGAGTGTATAGAAACCCTACTAACACCAACAGGTATTTAGATGTCACTTCGAACCACCACCCAGCTCAGAAGCAAGCAGTGCTCAACACTATGTCTTCATGTGTGTTCGGTGCCAGCGAAGACGACAGCTTGGAATCGGAGTTGGATTTTTTTAAAGAAGACTATGTAAGCCAATGGCTATGACAGTTTATCCACAGTTTTAAGCGAAATATTAACTAAACTAACAGGAAAAACGAGCAACCATCTTCTCACTCTGTTAAGTTATTGTCTGTTTATGAGGTCCCTGACCGAATATGTAGAATTCAATGAAAAAATGGTATTAATGCCACTTATTCAGTCAAAACAAGATAAAAGACGTTCCCCACGGGAAACGATTGCACCTGATTGCCTCCACATTTTGGGTGTCCATGAAATGACGTGAAGCTGCGGCAAAGTGTATATAGGTGAAACGGGAAGGACTGCTAAGGAACGTATTAAGGAATACCAGCACCACATGCGGCTGAAACAAAGTATGAAATCGGCGGTAGCAAGCATCACGAAGAAGGGGGCATTGGCATAATGTACTTGTCGTGGCTAAGGAAACCAAAATTTATAGAAGAAAAGTCCGAGAAGCGATTGAAATTTCTAGGAATGCTTCAAATTTCAATAGAGTTGACGGCTATAGGCTTCTGGCTTCATGTCTTCCCGCCATGAAGTACGTGAATACGCGGCGGTTGCGTGAGAGCAGTACAACCAACACCTGAAAGTCAACTCTGCGGTCAATAATATTTTGGATAAACATTCCCCATCTCGTGCTCTACCCGTTTCACTTCCAGCAAATGATATGAGCCCACCAATAATAGTAGGAGGAATTTTAATTAATAACTCTTCTCCAGCATAAGTGGGGGAAAAATCCATTCCTAACCAACGACGTTGGCCCATAAGTACTAGCTACAGAAGTTTTAGCCATACGCCCTTCTTCGGTATTAGCGCGGAAAAACTTCTCTTGCTATCGATTGACGATGTCCCACAAATGGTAGCCCAAGATTTTAACCAAATAATCCCACTTCTCCAGCAGAAGCGCGGGAATACTCCCATGTATAAGAGAAGGCTGGGCTCTGACTCTGTCCAGTCTACAGCGGATACCACAAGATCCTGAAGAATATTCCAGCGGAGGGGACGAAACGTCGATTGTTTGAAGAAATATAACGCAACCTAACAACCCAGAAGTTTTTAATTCCAGTTCTCAAGTATTCTTAAGTAGTCTGTCAATTCATGTTATGTTGACAACTGATAAACCTCTTGTGCTATCAAAGCACTTGTATTTCTGAGAGTGGAAATAATTTCGAAACGCGCCATGCATACTTCGTGATCGAAAAAGTCATTCTTGACCTAGCCAGCTTAACCACAGATCTACGCATATTTACTAGAAAGGTTGCAAGTCTCCTCGGTTACTTTATGTCACACTTTATAACCGTAGATGCAACCGAAAACGTTTTAGAAAAGTTTGCTAGTACCTAATTTCATACTGCAGCCACTGGAGGAGACTTCAATAATCTAACAATCTACTGGGACAGTTGCAATTTTGTTATTGGTGGGTGTCTCAAGGCATCTGCGAAACATTTCTAAAATTTGTCGCGAGGGGATTCAGCAACTGTGTTGATACCTTTTTCAAATTTACGTCGTTTATTATGCACGTTTTAAATGGTTCAAATGGCTCTGAGCACAATGGGACTTAACTTCTGAGGTAATCAGTCGCCTAGAACTTAGAACTACTTAAACCTAACTAACTTAAGGACATCACACATTTCCATGCCAGTGGCAGGATTCGAACCTGCGACCGTAGCGGTCACGCGGTTCCAGACTGTAGCGCCTAGAACCGCTCGGCCACCTCGGCCGGCTCTGCACGTTTTAACGGTATCTGTTCTGAAGTGTAGTTCTTGCATGGACACGATGGGCAACTACCGAGGCTGAACTAACTTAAAAGCCCTGGTGATGCCTTTCTTATTCGTCATGTAAGTTTTTCCACTCTCGTTAGAGTTATAGGGTACGATTTGCGTCGTCGGTGGTGACCTATTGATAATCTTAATTACATCGTAGAGCGGTTTCTTCAAACATAGGCCTGTCCAGTAACTGCCGTGAGAGAACGTTTCCGTGGGCGCGTGATCAGTATCACAGGCGTTTTGCCGCGCACGGAATCTCGCTCCAGTACGGTTGCCTGCCAAGCGTGAGGGGAATACGCGCCGCCTCTTATGCCTCGGCTCGCTTTGTATCGGCAACTCCAGGCACATCTCTGCGTCAACCGACGCCATAGGCGTGCGTAGGGAGTGCAACATCTCCAGATGTTCTCACTCAGAATGTTTCGGCGGCCTTGTCGGAACGCGGTAACTAGTCTCTAACTGATTGGAATGCTATGGAAATAAATATAGTAAAGCTACTTAGGTCAGAATTATATTAAAGACGGAACACAAAAACTAATAGAAAGTTGGAAAGTATACCAAGATTTTTTCGGGCATGATAAAACGCAGGCTAAAATTGTTTCAGACAAAAATTAAAAGAATGGAACCAACGAGATTTATTAGACAGGTTGTCGAAGTCTTTGAAAGTCGCACAAAAGCTAAAACTGAAGCAATAATATGGACTGGCGCAGGAAACGAACATCAGCAACGATCAAGAATAACGCAATTTGATACAAAATACAAGAAGGAAGAAGATCCATGACTGGACTATTAGCCTTCCAGAGAAATACAATAAGACTGTCATAAATTGGTCTGCGATCGGGTAAGGGGCCATTCTGAGATAATGACAGCAATATAGGCATACAGAGGAGATCAAACAAAACTGAGAGACTGCCGTTTTCTTACGTGACGCAGTTCAGTAGGGTTCAAGCTCGAATAATAATAGTAATAATAATACACTACTGGCCATAAAAATTGCTACACCACGAAGATGACGTGCTACAGACGTGAAATTTAACCGGAAGGAAGAAGATGCTATGATATGGAAATGATTATCTTTTCAGAGCATTAACACAAGGTTGGCTCCGATGGCGACACCTACAACGTGCTGGCATGAGGAAAGTTTCCAACCGATTTCTCATGCACAAACAACAGTTGACCGGCGTTGCCTGGTGAAACGTTGTTGTGATGCCTCGTGTACGGAGGAGAAATGCGTACCTTCACGTTTCCGACTTTGATAAAGGTCGGATTGTAGCCTATCGCGATTGCGGTTTATCGTATCGCGACATTGCTGCTTGCGTTGGTCGTGATCCGATGACTGTTAGCAGAATATGGAATCGGTGGGTTCATTAAGGTAATACGGAACGCCGTGCTGGATCCCAACGGTCTCGTATCACTAGCAGTCGAGATGACAGGCATCTTATCCGCATGGCTGTAACGGATCGTGCAGCCACGTCTAGATCCCTAAGTCAACAGGTGGGGACGTTTGCAAGACAACAACCATCTGCACGAACAGTTCAACGACATTTGCAGCAGCATGGACTATCAGCACGGAGACCATACCTGCGGTTACCCTTGACGCTGCATCATAGGCAGGAGTGCCTGCGATGGTGTACCCAACGACGAACCTGGGTGCACGAATGGCAAAACGTCATTTTTTCGGATGAATCGAGGTTCTGTATACAGCATCATGATGGTCGCATCCGTGTTCGGCGACAGCGCGATGAACGCACATTGGAAGCGTGTATTCGTTACCGCCATAGTGGCGTATCACCCGGCGTGATGGTATGGGGTGCTATTGGTTACTGTGTTACGACCCGTGGCTCTGTCCTTCATTCGATCCCTGCGAAACCCTACATTTCAGCAGGATAATGCACGACCGCAAGTTGCAGGTCGTGTACGGGCCTTTCTGGATACAGAAAATGTTCGACTGCTGCCCTGGCCAGCACATTCTCCAGATCTCTTACTAATTGAAAACGTCTGGTCAATGGTGGCCTAGCAATTGGCTCGTCACAATACGGCAGTCACTACTCTTGATGATCTGTGGAATCGTGTTGAAGCTGCATGAGCAGCTGCTCCTGTACACGCCATCGAAGCTCTGTTTGACTGAATGCCCAGGCGTATGAAGGCCGTTATTACGGCCAGAGGTGGTGGTTGTGGGTACTGATTTCTCAGGATCTATGCACCCAAATTGCGTGAAAATGTAATCACATGTCAGTTCTAGTATAATATATTTATCCAATGAATACCCGTTTATCATATGCATTTCTTCTTGGTGTAGCAATTTTATTGGCCAGTAGTGTAATACAGTAATTCTCATGGAGTTTTTCCAGGCATCCGTTGACTTAAGAAATTGTACTTCCTCAAAAATGAGCCATTGCAAGACACAGTTTACATTTACATTTTAGTGTACGCTGAGGTGACAAAAGTCGTGGGATAGCGATATGCACCTCTACAGATGGCGGAAAGTATCACGTACACAGTAGTACATTGTCGGAGCTGTCATTTGTACTCAGGTGAATCATGTGAAAGGGTCACTGGCACGATTATTGCTGCATACGGGAATTATCGGACAGAATGGTTGTTGAAGCTAGACGCATGGGACATTCTATTTCGGAAATCGTTAGGGAATTCAGTATTCCGTGATCCACCGCGTCAAGAGTGTGCCGTGAATACGACATGTCAGGCATTGCCTCTCAGTACGGACAACGCAATGGTCAGCGGTCTTCACTCAACGACCGAGATCAGCGATGTTTGCGTAGAGCAGTCAGTGCTAACAGACAAGTAACACTGCGTGTAATAAGCACAGAAATCAATATGGTACGTAGGACGAACATATCCGTTAGGACGACTGGAAAACTGAGGCCTGATCAGATGTATCGCCATTTCAGCTGGTAAAAGCTGATGGTAGTGTTCGAGTGTGGCGCAGAGCACACCAAGCCATGGGCCCAGGTTGTCAACAAGACACAGTGCAAAACTGGTGATGGCTCCATAACGACCTGACCTGTTTCTACACGGATCACTGACTGTAAATGGTTATGTTCGGCTACTAGGAGACCATTTGGTGCCATTCATGGACTACATGTTCCCAAACAACGAATTTTTGTACATGATATTTTGGCCATGTTACTGGGCCACAACAATTCGCGATTGGTGTAGAGAAAATTCTGGACAATTCGAGCGAATAGCTTGGCTACTCAGGTAGCCCTACATGAATCAAATCGAACACTAGGAGGCATCGCATGAATTTTTGTCACCTGAGTGTGCTATATGAAAATTCCTTCTCATTTGGTGTTTACGCAGACCTGGAATTCAGTCTGACGTAATGTTCTTATTTGTAGGTCTCTGTAATCGTGCTCCTTCTAACAAGGGAACTTCCCCATCGCAACCCCCTCAGATTTAGTTATAAGTTGGCACAGTGGATAGGACTTGAAAACCTGAACACAGATCAATTGAGAAAACAGGAAGAAGTTGTGTGGAACTATGAAAAAATAAGCAAAAATATAAATCTGAGTAGTTCATGGGAAGATAGGCAACATCAAGGAGAGTGGCAATGCAGGAGCGTCGTGGTCTCGTGGTAACGTGAGCAGCTGCGGAACGAGAGGTCCTTGGTTCAAATCTTCCATTGAGTGAAAAGTTTAAATTTTTATTTTCAGTTTATGTGACAAACTCTTATGTTTTCGTCACTTTTTTGGGAGTGATTATCACATCCACAAGAAAACCTAAATCGGGCAAGGTAGAAGAATCTTTTTACCCATTCGCCAAGTGTACAAGTTAGGTGGGTCGACAACATATTCCTGTCATGTGACGCACATGCCGTCACCAGTGTCGTGTAGAATATGTCAGATGTGTTTTCCTGTGGAGGAATCGGTTGACCTATGACCTTGCCATCAAATGTTTTCGGTTCCCATTGGAGAGGCACGTCCTTCGTCTACTAATCGCACGGGTTTGCGATGCGGTCGCAAAACACAGACACTAAACTTATTACAGTGAACAGAGACGTCAATGAACGAACGGACAGATAATAACTATGCAAAAATAAAGAAAGTAAAATTTTCACTCGAGGGAAGACTTGAACCAAGGACCACTCGTTCTGCAGCTGCTCACGCTAACCCCGGGACCACGGCGGTCCTCAGGTCACATGGTCCATGATGTTGCATATATGGCCCATGGACTACTCTGTTTGTATATTTTGCTTATTTTTTCCATAGTTCCGCACAACTTCTTCCTGTTTTCTCAATTGATCTGTGTTCAGTTTTTCAAGGCCTATCCACTGTGCCAACTTATAACTAAATCTGAGGGGGGTGCGATGGGGAGGTTCCCTTGTAAGCGCCGGCCGCGGTGGTCTATCGGTTCTGGCGCTGCAGTCCGGAACCGCGGGACTGCTACGGTCGCAGGTTCGAATCCTGCCTCGGGCATGGGTGTGTGTGATGTCCTTAGGTTAGTTAGGTTTAAGTAGTTCTAAGTTCTAGGGGACTTATGACCTAAGATGTTGAGTCCCATAGTGCTCAGAGCCATTTGAACCAACCCTTGTAAGCAACTGCTCTCTCCGTTGACCCTTTCTTACATAAAACATCAATATAATATTGATTCATCGCACCTTAACATATGTATTGTTCTTCCGTTGATCAGCGTCTTTGCTACTCTGAGCCCACGGAAAAGCAGTATCCCACTTCAGTGTATTACAGCAATAGGTTGTTGGGTTTACTAACTACTGGAAACGAAGAGATCCACTGTGCGGCGCCGGTTTCTCGTTTAGGCGTAACAGTGTCGTGACAAGTAGGTAGTGACTTCAAAGTGTAAGTTACACGTGTCATCCCGCACTAAGATCATGAAGCAACTGGAATGGCGCAGTGTCAGAAGTGAATACGTGTTACGCAGAGAGTTCTGGGTGTGCGAATGAAATGACGTTGCACGTGCAAGCGTACTCCAAAGCTGAACAATTGTTGTGGTCAAAACGTCTTAATGGCACCAACAAACTGGAACGGTTTGTGGACAGAATACAATGCCGCTTGCAGCCATAGTGAATGTTGCCAACGATTGACCAAGAATGCAAAGCTGTGGGTGATGCTTTTCGGGAAGTACAGATCTTGCACCACGCGATTTTCGTCATTTTCCTTCGATAACGACAGCCTTATTCAGTGTAAAATTTCACTAGGCGTAAGCGATCATGATTAATTACACCACAATCCATTAGGCCAATTAGGAAGAGGGAGGTTACAACCGCCTTAGAGGTAGAATTTCGGACATTGACTTCTTAAACGATGCCTACAATATAAGATCCACACCCTCTCCAAACTTCAATTTTCTCTCCTTAGCGGTTTTGGCTGGGAGATGGTGAGTCAGTGAATCAGTCTGACCTTGTTTCATCCCCTTAGGGGTTGAATTCCCAGAAACAATGAAACCCGTATTTTTTTATCTCTGAATAGGCAATTACCAATTTTCAAAGATATAGTTTTAAACATGCTATTTAATTGAAATATATTTCACCCCCTATTTCACCCACTTAGGGGTTGAATTTACAGAGAAAGTGACGTTTATATTTTATTTATAACAGAGAAACCAGATACAAATTTCCACAGTTTAGCTTCAAAACTACTTGTACAATGAATTATTTCCATAAAAATTTTCATCTCCCGTTTCAACTCCATAGGGGTTGAATTTCCAAAACAAGTGACACACAAGAAGAGAATTTTAAATTTTTATACACTTAGCTTTAAAAATGCTTTCATATTAAAATATTTTCACAAAAAATCTCATCCCTTATTCCACCCCCTTAGGGTTTCAATTTCCAAAAACACCGAAACACGTATATCTTTATTTGTAATTGAGAATTAAAATACCAACATTCATACACGTGGTTTCAGGTATACTTTAGTAGTTGTTTAGTACTGATGTATTTTCAAAAAAAGCTATCACTCATATTTCACTCCCATAGGGTCAAATTTTCAAATATGCTGAAACATGTTTCTTTATTTCAGATAGAGAAAACAAATATCCCAGTTTTCATAGATTTAGTTTCAAAATTGCCTTAATAGCGACATTTTTCAAGAAAAAGCTTCATCCCGTATTTGACCCCTTTAGAGATGAAATGCCGAAACATTCCTTGTTAAACGACGCCTACCGCATAAGATCCACACCTCAACATTTCAAGCTTCTATCCTTAGCGATTTGGACTGGATGATGGTGAGTCAGTCAGGACTATTCCTTTTATATATACAACATACATGTACTATATATGTAGTTTTGTCTCAGTTTATCACTGTGGCTAGATCCCTACTGAGAGAGAGAACCGAGTCAGAATCACGACATCTATTACAAGTAGAGTAAGTGCTAATTCTTTGGTTGGTTGGGAGCAAACAACTATGTCACCAGTCCCTTGAGATTGGGGAAGAATGGGAAGGGAAGTCGGCCGTGCCATTTCAAAGAAACCATCCCGGCACCTGACTGAAGAGATTTAGGGAAATAACGGTAAACCTAAATCAGCTTTGCCGGGCGCAGGTTTTAATCGTCCTCCCGAAGGCGAGTCCAGTGTGCCAACCACTGCGCCACCTCCCTCAGTCTAACTCTTTAAAAAATTATTAAAAACATTACTGCTGATCACTAAAGTCGGAAACGCTGAAGCAAAACCTGTCTTTGCGCGCCAAGTGGGGTGTTGCATTGTGGTGCGGGAGAACAACATCTTTCCTCAATTTTCCTTGTCTCAAAAAAATGGTTCAAATGGCTCTGAGCACTATGGGACTCAACTGCTGTGGTCATAAGTCCCCTAGAACTTAGAACTGCTTAAACCTAACTAACCTAATGACAGTACACAACACCCAGCCATCACGAGGCAGAGAAAATCCCTGACCCCGCCGGGAATCGAACCCGGGAACCCGGGCGTGGGAAGCGAGAACGCTACCGCACGACCACGAGATGCGGGCTTCCTTGTCTCACATTACACAGTAGCCAACAGGCATTTTAATAAGCATCAATTGCAGCGAATCGTGTCTACCGCACTTGGGGCGAAGTGTACAGGTCCTCGCTCCATAAGGAGAACTACCTCTAAATCCAAATAAAATTTTTTCAAAATTATTCCGCATTTATCTGAGATCAGCTAGACAACGTGGCTAATGAAATGACACAGTTCTCATACATACATGAATTTACGTATATAGACTGAAACTGCGAGTGAAAATTCGTACTAAGGCTGGGAATTGAACGTGAGTCTCCTGCTTAAGACTCAGGTGCGGTATCCAGTAAACCACTTTGGCTCATCCCCCTCCTCGTCCCAGATTCTCACTGCCGCTCCAGTCCACAATCAATTCATCTTTACAAAAGAACAGAATTGATGAGGCTCTTCACGTTCTGGAATAGCATCTCAGCATCGAACGTAAATGAGTAACCCGTGCAGCTGTGTGAGCCCCTGTGCCGTGGTGGATTAGTGCAGTCTGCCGCCGGCAGTGCTGCGAGGCGGTCACGCGCCAAGCGCTGCGGGCGAGGCGCGCACCGTGAGTTTGTGTTTACTTCGGCCGCTGTAAGTGCCGTTTTCCTTCTAGACCACCATGGCGCACAACTATCGGAAGAAGACATTACATTTTAACTTTTGTTCCGACTTCGCCCGAAATAAGGCCCTGGAGGTAGAACGATTTATTCGCGTTGAAGTTCAAATACCACCAACGGATCTAATTGGTATCCACTTGTCCATAGTTAGCAGTACCGTCTACGTCAAAATGATCAACGATGCGGCTTGCGACAAGGTGCTTCAAGAGGAAAAACGTGGACTGTGCTTCTGTCATTCCGATAGCAACGTCGGACCCGTTACCGTCGATCACGCAGGTCTCGGCACACGAACGATAAGGATCTTCGAAATGCCGTTCGAACTCCCTGCAGACGTCGTTATCGAGGCGCTCCGTTCCTATGGCAACGTTCTGGAACATGTTGCCGAACGATGGGTACAATTTCTAACCTATCCCGTTTTAAACGGTGTTAGACAGGTCAACATCGAATTGCAGGAACACGTGCTTTCCTATCTACGTATCGCAGGCTGCCGTGCCATTATAATTACAATGGCCAACCTCGGACATGTTCCGTTAGCGGGAAAGGAGTTCACCTACGGTCTGAATGCATTCAACGACGTATCGAGCAGCTCCCGTTGTCGGAAGCGACCGTCACACCCATGATGACCGCCCTACCGATCACTTACGCAGCGGCTCTTGCCACGTCTACAGTTTCGTCCGGTCCGTCGCCCGGTCCTTCCGATCGGCACGTCCCACCGTCCCAGTCACCTGCGAACGGTGCAGACGTCCCACCTGACAACCTTGCCGCCAAACAGGCTCCCGCACCGGACGCTGAGGAGACCAGTACTTCTTCACAACACCTGTTCGACAATTTCGTTCTACCCTCCGACGCCTTCGAACCAGGTCAACGCTCCTCCTTGCCGTCGTCCGACACTGAGGAACACTCCGGATGAGTTGCCTCCGCCGGACGAGGCTGCCTGTTAACATCAAAAGCGAGGCACTGCAGCTGATGGGACGGGACTTCCTGTCGGTGCCCTCCTCATACTTCCCTTGGTGATCGTAGTTGCGCGTCCACCACCACTGAAACAAACGTACCGGTTCGCCACGCTGATCGGCACAGCACCCAAGCTGCAGCTCCTATGTGACATGCTTCGGGCCTCTGACGTCGACGTCGCCCTTCTTCAGGATGTACGCGTTGCCACACTACCAGCAGTCTACGGCTACGACTCATACACGTCCACATGTGATCAATCAAGTCGTGGAGTGGCTTTCTACATACGCGAAAGAATCCCACTCAAGAACACGACAATCCTTCCCTGTGGAAGGGGCATGGCTGTTACCATCTTTGACACGCGCGTCATCAATATCTACGGTCCGTCTGGCTCCACGAACCGTTGGCAGCGGTCCACTTTCTTCGGAGATGACGTGGCGCCCCTGTTTTCTTGACGCTATGATCGCCTTATCATGGGAGGGGATTATTCGCCTTGCCCGGCGCTGCTCACCTTAATCGAAGATTTCCATCTAGTGGACGTTTGGGAGAAAATTCATGGCAATACCCCCGGTTTTACCCATTATACAGCACATTCTGCGGGCAGACTGGACCGGTTTTATGTCTCTGCCCACCTTGCCACCTTGGCAACAAAGTAGCCCAAGCTGAACGATGGCCCCTTGCTTTTTCGGACCACTGCGCCGTCATTTGCTCCCTGGCTCTGCCAGCTCAGTCAGTGTGGCGTAGCAGAGGTTACAGGAAGCTTAATACCTCTGTCCTTAATGATCCACATTGCCGACAATGTGTTCCCACTACACGGGCGTCTTGCGAAAGACGCCTCCCGCAGAACACATCCACGTTCCATTGGTGGCTCAAATGTCCCAAACCTGCGATCAGAAAGGTCTTCATGCAATGTGGGAAGAAAGCAGCAGCATGGCATCAAGACATCACAAATTTTCACTACGCCGTCCTCCGTGAGCTCGATGCACTCCCTCCATCACCTGAAACCCATAGGGAACGACAACGTACTAAAAGCTCATCTCCTTTCTCTCCAACGTGCACGACTGCATGGTGTCGTGATGCGTTCCCGACGACAGGACCTCCTCCACGACGAAACTCCATCCACAATCCATGCCGCATCCGACCATAGTCGTCGACGTCGACTTTTCGTCCCAACATCACGACCTCCGACGGTGTTCACCACACAACACAGGCGGCAGTGGAGTCTGCCTTTGCTGAACATAATCGCCAGTTTTATGATGGTGAATCGTTGGCAACGCCAATTCCTTATGATCTCCGCCCTTCCCCTGATAGGACCCTCACCGTAGCGGAGTCAACGTCCATGATGTCTGCAATCACCGCAAAAGAGGTGGTAGATGCGATCAACAAGGGGGCCAAGAACAAATCACCAGGGCCAGATGGTCTCCCCGTGGAGTTTTACCGGGCGTTCACCACGTTAATGCTTCCTCGCTGGACGGAAATGATTCAGGAACTCTTTACTCCGTCCTTCCCAATTCCACCTGAATTCGTCACTGGCATTCTTCTACCTGTGCCTAAGCCGAAGGGAGGGTCCCATGTGTCTGCATATCGCCTCCTTACATTGATGAATGCAGACTATAAAATCTATGCATGCCTCTTAGCAGCGCGCATACGCACCGTCTTACCTACGGTCCTTTCACCGGAGCAGACTGCACGTGGTTGTGAGACTACCATACAAACAGCCCTAGGAGAATGCCGTGAGCTCATCGCGCTGGCGTCGGTTTGTCGCCTTCGTGCAGCACTGGTATCCATCGATTTCACGAGTGCTTTTGATCGCGTTCGACACCCGTTCCTCCTCATGGTGGCGACACGTTTGGGGTTCCCATTACTTTTTGTCGATGCCATTCGCCGCTTACTACTTCCCGCGGTCTCGATGGTACAAGTCAATGGGAGGCTTGTAGGAACGATTCCTATACGCCGCTCTGTGCGTCAAGGATGATCTATGTCTACTTTACTATACGCCATTGCACTTGAGCCACTCATCACTGGTCTTACCTCAAGACTGCAGGGTCTCACTTTACGTGATTACACCTTTCACTGCAGGGCTAATGCGGACGACCTCCTCTTTCTCACCTGCTCCTCCACGGAACTCAGTGACGCCATCCAATGGATCCACCAGTATGGACGTCTTTCTGGTAGCATTCTTAATGTCTGTAAATCGACTATGATGCACATTGGGCGCAGGCTCCCGGCTATGGTGCCGACCCCACTTCCAGTCAGTACCACCCTTCGTTACTTGGGTATTGAATTTACGAGCTCCACACACCGCACAGTGGCCCTCGCTTACCGGCGGCTTTTGCAGTCGATTCGGCACCATGTACGCGGTCAAGTGCACCGTAACTTAAACCAACTCCAACGTGTGTCCTATGTCAATATGTATGTTGGCCCTAAACTGGTACACGTCGCTCAGATCCTCCCAATGCCGTTACTCTTTGGCCGCCGCATCCAATCAGCCTTTGGATATTTCGTGTCAGCAGGGGCACTTTTCAAAGTCCGCTACAACACTCTAACGCTGCGTCCTACAAAAGGTGGCCTCGGACTCGTCAACGTGCGGGCACGATCTTCTACGCTCTTTGTCCACAATATGTTGCGGCACTGGCAGGGGACGGTCCCGTCCTTAACACGCAGTCTCTTAGATATCCTCAGACCAGCTTCTCTCGATCCACCGATCAAAGTGGCACCTATTTCTCCATTATTGTACCACGTCGCCAATTGTTTCATAGAACTCAGCTACGTTCGAGCCGGTCTTCCAGTCAACCGTCCTCCCCGTACAAGAGATTATTATCGTTTGTTTATGCTGTCCAACACTTGCGATCCCATGGTGCTACAGCACCCGGAAATTAACTGGCGAACGGTTTGCGGGTGTGTGCATGCACCCTTTTTACCGTCGTCTGTGTCCGTTCTCTGGCATGTTTTATGTCTATGGCGAATTCCCGACTAATAGTCGACTTTATCGCATAGGACTGGCCACCTCCCCACTCTGTACTGACTGTCAGCTCGAAGACACCGACGAGCACCGTCTTACGTGCCCCCTGAAACGAAACGTATGGCTCCTCATCCATCGAATCGTGGGCTTTTACCTCCGTGCCCCGCCAACGACGGTAACTCCGGATTTCCTGTTGTTGCCCCAGACATTTCACTACCCTCTTGCTAAGCACCATACCCTAATCTGGTTTCGAGGACAGGCTTTAGAATACCTCTTTCAGAGTGGTCCGCATACAGTCCTTGACTTCTGGTCCAAAGTTGTGACCGCGCATAGCACCCTCACCCGAAAACCATCTTACCGACAAACGTTTGCCAGTTATCTCCGCAGCGTCTTCCTTGACCACCCTCAAAGTTGGGGTGTGCCATACCTACCTGTCACATGATGCAACACCCTTACCCACGTTCTCATGTAATATATATATATATATATATATATATATATATATATATATATATATATATATATATATATATACTCCTGGAAATTGAAATAAGAACACCGTGAATTCATTGTCCCAGGAAGGGGACACTTTATTGACACATTCCTGGGGTCAGATACATCACATGATCACACTGACAGAACCACAGGCACATAGACACAGGCAACAGAGCATGCACAATGTCGGCACTAGTACAGTGTATATCCACCTTTCGTAGCAATGCAGGCTGCTATTCTCCCATGGAGACGATCGTAGAGATGCTGGATGTAGTCCTGTGGAACGGCTTGCCATGCCATTTCCACCTGGCGCCTCAGTTGGACCAGCGTTCGTGCCGGACGTGCAGACCGCGTGAGACGACGCTTCATCCAGTCCCAAACATGCTCAATGGGGGACAGATCCGGAGATCTTGCTGGCCAGGGTAGTTGACTTACACCTTCTAGAGCACGTTGGGTGGCACGGGATACATGCGGACGTGCATTGTCCTGTTGGAACAGCAAGTTCCCTTGCCGGTCTAGGAATGGTAGAACGATGGGTTCGATGACGGTTTGGATGTACCGTGCACTATTCAGTGTCCCCACGACGATCACCAGTGGTGTACGGCCAGTGTAGGAGATCGCTCCCCACACCATGATGCCGGGTGTTGGCCCTGTGTGCCTCGGTCGTATGCAGTCCTGATTGTGGCGCTCACCTGCACGGCGCCAAACACGCATACGACCATCATTGGCACCAAGGCAGAAGCGACTCTCATCGCTGAAGACGACACGTCTCCATTCGTCCCTCCATTCACGCCTGTCGCGACACCACTGGAGGCGGGCTGCACGATGTTGGGGCGTGAGCGGAAGACGGCCTAACGGTGTGCGGGACCGTAGCCCAGCTTCATGGAGACGGTTGCGAATGGTCCTCGCCGATACCCCAGGAGCAACAGTGTCCCTAATTTGCTGGGAAGTGGCGGTGCGGTCCCCTACGGCACTGCGTAGGATCCTACGGTCTTGGCGTGCATCCGTGCGTCGCTGCGGTCCGGTCCCAGGTCGACGGGCACGTGCACCTTCCGCCGACCACTGGCGACATCATCGATGTACTGTGGAGACCTCACGCCCCACGTGTTGAGCAATTCGGCGGTACGTCCACCCGGCCTCCCGCATGCCCACTATACGCCCTCGCTCAAAGTCCGTCAACTGCACATACGGTTCACGTCCACACTGTCGCGGCATGCTACCAGTGTTAAAGACTGCGATGGAGCTCCGTATGCCACGGCAAACTGGCTGACACTGACGGCGGCGGTGCACAAATGCTGCGCAGCTAGCGCCATTCGACGGCCAACACCGCGGTTCCTGGTGTGTCCGCTGTGCCGTGCGTGTGATCATTGCTTGTACAGCCCTCTCGCAGTGTCCGGAGCAAGTATGGTGGGTCTGACACACCGGTGTCAATGTGTTCTGTTTTCCATTTCCAGGAGTATATATATATATTGTTGTATTTAATGTTTCTCTAATATTTTTTGTTTAACTAACAGTCATTTGTATATGTTTAAATGGTACCTAAAAAAAAAAGTGCTAACGCACCTGCTTGGTAAGCAGAAGACCCTGGTTCGATTCCCGACCGTGGCACTAATTTTCTCTTGCAGCTTCATACTTTGTATGCATATAAACTTAATACAGCAAGTAATTCAACTTCATCTCAACCAATCTTTACAACCATTAGCTGTGCTACGCTGAACTTCACCACAGGAGAAAGAAAACTGCAAAAATATGAAAATTTACCCCTAATCGTAACTTTAAAAAGTATAAAAAAGTTGTTCGCGCCAGGCACATGTACAACACCTACACACAGAAAATACTGCTAATTTTTAATAAAAAAAAACACATAACCTTATATCAGAATGAAACGTTTTATTCCTGATTTTACTTATTGAATATTTAGCTTAACTCTATCCACGCACAGACGCCAGGTTGAGAGCCTGCACCACATTAAGTTACCAAGTCTTGACTACCTAAACGAACAAAATTCTGAAACTTTACGCCTGCTGATATTCCACCGTCAACGTTGACTTAAATAAACACGTTTCTACCCTCATCGACGATGATGAAGCTCATTTTCCTGCAGCATTGTCTTACCAGGACGACATCTGCCGTGAAGGCGACTGAACATATCAGCTCCCGGTGACAGAGTGACGAACAATGCCACCTGCCCGCCAACGTCCACTCGTTTAAAACTGAGGGCGGATATAGGCCCTTATTGACTTACCGGCCTAACTCCCTCTAGACTGTCGATATAGCCGGAAGACTCTGCTAGCCTCTTTGCTCAACCTTCCCTTCTACCCTGTCTTTGTAAACCACCACCGTCTAAACATGTTTGGTTAGTCATGTGTTAGTTGCCTCCACGCGTACTTTCATTCATTCATACGCCTGCCAGGAAGGATAGAACGGAATGAAGGAAGGGTCACAAATTAGATCAAATAGGAATGAAGGAAGCGTGACTAAAGAGACAAAATAGAACACTGTAGACGTTTCCACATCCTACTGTCCACGGTGTACTGAAGTACAGGTTTGTAGCTTGCCATTAGACTATCAACGTTATTGTCATACAAAACTGCTTGCAAATGTTTAATGGAGCGTACTTCCGGCCCCTGAGGGAGCACTCGAACCTCTGGTGGGAGGAGCCGCGCATTCCGTGTCATAGCGCCTCAAGGGGACCCGGAACGTCCTATACCTATGTTAAATGTAAGGAACATTTTCTTACGAACTGTTAACACCAGAATGATGAAACTTTTACAGTATAATATTACGTATATTTAATACCATGTACCATAAGTATTTTAATTTATTGGTGTTTTCCCGAAGATATTAATTATTTTGTTACTGAAAAAAATTGACACTTTTTGGCATAGTATCTTTGAAATAAAATCTGTTATCAATTATGTATCACAAAAAGGCTATGATACAAGGTGTATATTGGCACTGTTTACATCCGTTGAAAATTTTAAGTCTTTATCTCTAATAGTTTAGCAGAAAATGTTGCTTATATGGAAAAAAGTGAACTTGTAAAAACGAGTTTCAAAGTTTCACTAACATTTTACTGGAGTTCAGCACCATAAGAGGGGTTTTCACTGTCACTAGACATCTCCCCATCTAACCTTCTTTTCACAGCTTTCATTCTATGTCTGGCTTGCCTCTCACACTCCTTTTCTTTCCTTTCAGCATCCCGTTTCCTCTCATTGTCTATCGACATCATTGCACTCACCATGTACTTTCCGGGCATCACATCCAACTTCTGCAGCACATTGCACTTTATAATGTTACCTTTTTTGTACGTAGCAATGGCATTATATACATTTTTGGGATTCTCGTCCAAATTGCATTATTCACACTCTCATTTTGATTTTGTGTACGTCCATGGAGACATTTCTTCAAAAGTTCAGTTGCAGAAAGATCTCAGAAAATTGGTTTTATAGCTTTCATGACAGTTTCTGGTAGACTGTGATGATGCTTGTATACACGTTCAGATCCCTGATATTTGTTGTACTTGCACCAGGAATTGGGTCCCTGTGGGCATAGTCCATGTGGTGGTTCCTCGTCAGTCGATAAGGTGTGATGGTAAAGTGCCATTACAGCCTTTTCCATTGCATCAACAATGTGAGTATTTTGTCTTATTGCCAGTCCATAGTCTCTCTGCAATCTGTTGATTACCTCGTCTGTCAATCTTTTAGCTCCACCCAAAGGTTTTCCATCACTGAGTACTTGGCCTTTCATTGTAGTCTTCAGTCGACGCAGCCTTGTTCCCATACGTTTCTGAACGTGACCTATGCACTCCTGTTAAGTAATGGTAACATCATTTCCATAAGGTTTCAGCTCAGATACAGCAGCAAAAGACTTCGAATCACCATAACCCAGAACTGTAGGTATCTGACCTTGAACCACAGAAGAGAGCGACTGAAAATGTCTTTCACACCGGAAACTTCCATGGCCCCACTAGACCCAATATAATTCCTTCGACAGTTTTCTGCATGCACATCCTTCACTCTTTTAGGACACCTGCAGTGCTTGGATTTAATTACAACATCTATAACTTTTGTAGTATCAGCACTTGTTGCCGTTATTACCCCATTATGTGAAGTGTGCCCGCGCTTCTGCCACGTACCATCTAGTGCGACAGTCAGGTCCCGAGGATTCTGAACATCTGGAATTTCTTCATTCAGCCTCCTCCACTGCTTCTTTCATGGATTCATGGGCAATATCTTCAACACAGGATCCAACAACCGAGTTATATTTTGAGAATTTCGTTGCTGGTTGTGGAAGATTCATTACACCACAAAACATTTGACCAGCAGAGTATCACTTACCGATTGACCTCAGAGCATAAACACATATAATATTTACACCATAGTACTTGCTTTTCTCACTATCAGCTTTACCTTTGCCTATTTCGACATATTCTGAGTTCCAAAATGAAACACTCTAATGACAACTAGTACAATGGAGACAGATTTCTGCTGCAAGTCCTATGTGTCGCTTGACATTTACTGACATGCTCAATTTGCAACGTTCCTTACACCGTAATGAACTCTCGATCACCTTTGAGAGCAATGAAATGTTAATTATTTCGTTCACATTATCCTCACTACACTTCTCCAGTAAACTGCAGTATTTTTCAGTTGATCCATGCAACTTCTTGCTTGTGCTAGATACAGGAGTAGATTTCACTTCATGAATAACCTCACTATTTTCAGAATCATTTCCCAAGGTCGAAGAAACTGTCACAGTTCCACTACTGTACCTCGGAGGAGGCTTCTTCCTCTTGTAAACTCTGTTACTAAATCGAGGCATATTTGATAAGTTCCAGTTACGCAATAGAAATACAACACAAATGGTGCAATAACCACCAAATGCTCAATGTAAACAACAGTATCCAAAGAGTACAACACGCAGACAAAACAATTGCCTATCAAATCGTGTTGCCAACATAATATAAAGTCTTTGTAAAGACCAGTAGTTTTGAAAAACGATGTTTTCAATGAACATGTATGCATGGAACTTCAATGTCGCGACATGCCCTCTACAGCACATTATTGCAAATAATATTTTCAATACTCGGAGTTGAGCTACAGGTAAGATTAACATGTCATTTTAAAGAAGACGATCTGTAGTATTTTATTTCACAATAAACTGAAAACCCAAAATTTCATCACTTTTAGGTTCCATGTGCCCTCCAACGGCGCGGCCACTCCGCGCGGCAATAAACCCTTGAAATAAACACACTTCAATTTCCATGTGAGAGGATAACATTTGTTAGTTGCATACCATGTTTACATTCCAAGTTACAAACTTTGCTCAATGTGACAGCCATCTGCATCCACAACAGTCTAAAACCGCAGTAAAGAAACCATTTCACAACTGTTCGCAAAACTTTTCAAACGACGTGACACATCTCGTGAACTGCTTGAAGTAACACAGTGCGTACAGAATTCTCAGTCATGGCAACAGTAACCTTCAACATTTTGTGCTCCAATTGGCCGTCGGTCTTTCCCAGGACCAATTCCCAAACCGCCAGTTAATTCAAACTCCCAAATCTCGTTCTTCGGCCCCGTTGTGGAAAAAGACATCTCCGTATTCCTTTAATGAGTCGATAACCAAAACGAGCAGTTTTGCGTATAAAGTCCTACTCACCTTGTCCAGAGTCATGTTGATTGTCTGCAGCTGTAATGCACAGTAATGCTTCTGTTTGAATGCTACGTCGCCGTACCATTACAGGGGCCTAATGGCTAGCCAGAATACTAACACTACTAACAACGCAAATCCTGCAGCGCACAGCCTGAACATCGTTCCAATAACGTTGCGCCCATACGGTAAATAGCTTTCCGTGTAAACTGCTTAAAGTAGCGGAAATTAATTATAGCCTCTCAGTATTATTATCAGACACGCTCACAAAATGTATTCAGAATCAGTGACTGAAGCAGTAGAATACTATTCCTCATACACTGAAAGTGGAGAATGGATTTCGGAGCAGTTTAATCTTAGTACTGTGTCGGCAGGAGACGTGCCTTCATATGAAAGAACGACTGAAACCAGTCCGGAGCCAGATGTGGCGAGGGAGGTATCTCTGGGAACAGGCACGTAATATAGCTTTCCCTGCAACGCGTTTATATCGCGGTAGCTGCTGGCAGGGCTTAATTTAGGAACGTTTCGCTCACGCGAGAAGATGCGCGACGGCTTACTGAGACGTCAGACGCTATACAGCCTTTACTGACGACGCTATGACGTGCAGAAACAATCTCGGGTATTGCAGAACGGGACAGATGATGTTTTCCGAAATACTCTACATTATGGATACTTCCGTCTCAGCATTTTCTGCACGAAAGATTTACAGGTGACAACAAAATGCAATATCCAACTACTATATCTGTCTAAAGAGTTATAAGAGTGTATATTACATTTAAATATAACTGTTCAAAATGGAACACACATTCATGACGTCTGTACATTCTGCTTTGGGAACGGTACCGATGTGATGTCTATAACAAAAAAATTAAGTGTTAAGTATTACTCGTAATGCAGCAGATTACATATTCTGAAATCATTGCTCGAACATAGCGTTCGTCTGTCTTGGGTTCATCAGTCACCTGTGTAATCACTAATGAGTCGTGAAATGTAGAATGAAATTTGATGATGGTAGTGAAATACGTCAGCGAAACCTAGGAGCACTGCAGTCTGCCAGGCGAAAATGTTTGGTCTTTCTCCGTTCTTTTGACAAGTAACCTCATATATGCAAGAAACGGAACGTAACATGGAATTCATTACGTAGTATAAATCAGTTTTCTGTAAAAAAAAATAAGAAGGAAAGTTTCGAGAGTGAAATTTTCACTCTGCAGCGAAGTGTACGCTGATATGAAGCTTCCTGGCAGATTAAAACTGTATGCCGGACCGAGACTCGTAATTGCGGTAGTCAAAGGTCCCGCGTTCGAGTCTCGGTCCGGCACACAATTTTAATCTGCCAGGAAGTTTCAAGAGAAGCTTCGTCTACTGTCAATATACAGGTAGAGTGTATATATAAGAGTGCAGGTAGGTAGAGACGTTAAAGTTGACACACATGCTTGAAATGGCTTGGGGCTATATTGAAACCAACAACGAGTGCAGAAACCGACCAACAGATGGCACTGGATTTCAACACATCAGTGACGCCGTGTCAGGAATTTTACGTTGTAGTGAGGGAGGGAATCAGATCATCTCTAGTCCGGGTGATGAAATCCTGCTGGAAAATAGGACTTTTACGCAGGATGGCGCTCTATCCCATAATGCTACACGTGTGAAAGATCTCTTGCCCACACCGTTTGGTGAGGATCGCGTACTGAACCACCATGTCCGTCATGCTTGGCTTCCCAGGGCCCCAGACCTCAATTCGTGTGATCATTGGTTGTGAGGTTACCCGAAATAGGGACTCTACCGCTATCGTCCGACGCCATTACGAATTCTGGAAAACAACACCTGACAGCAGTTTCTTACCATACCTACACACAACGTTGTCCCTCGAATGGTTCAAATGGCTCTGAGCACTATGGGACTTAACATCTGAGGTCATCAGTCCCCTAGACTTACAACTACTTAAACCTAACTAAACTAAGGACACATCCATGCCCGAGGCAGGATTCGAAACGGCGACCGCAGCTGCATCGCGGCTCCGGACTGAAGTAGCTAGGACCACTCGTCCACAGCGGCCGGCTATTGTCCCTCGACTACAAGTATTGTTGATGAATGAAGGCCGAAATGCAGAGCATTTGTTATGAAGGACATCGTCTTCGCTGAAAACCATTTATTATGCCAATTATTATCTTTGTATCACATGAAGGGTGATAACGTCGTCTTACACGGACAAGAAAACGCACAGGGAAAACGAACGTTTCATACAGCATGCAATCGTGGCAAATTTCGAGCAGTATTGGCTTAGGATCATACACATTTTTCTCGATTTTAGACTGAATCGTCATAGGTACTACGCTAAAATAATTTGCAGGCAAAAAATCAAGAGGGCTCTATTTGCAAATCTTGTTTCGATTCATGTCTTGTTGTATACAGATTTTTGCAATTCCAAGTCGTAATCAAAAATGCTATCCTCGCATTTTCCATAACTAATTTACTGAAACCACTGAAGACATAGACCTGCACGGCTAAACTGGGAATGGCACCGCTATTCTCTCTAATCGTCACTGAGGTTTTAATTCCATGCAACAAATATTCAAGTTTTAGACAGCCTACATTCTACATCACTCCTGTTATTTGGATATTTAAAAAGTACCACATAAAAACTCTGAGCGGAATGAAAAAATTTCACCTTGTATGTGCGAAACAGAAAAATCTTCGGTTTTTGCTGCTGAACGTACATCCTAATTTTTAACATTTGAGAAAAAGGACGTAAGTGTAAAATATTGTGGAAACATATATAGGTGAGGTTTTTCGAGGAGACATGAAAAGAGTTACATAAGACGCTGAACACGTCATTGACGTAATTCTCGTTTTCCTTGTTATTTTTCAGACAATTGGCGATACTCAAATGTTAAGAGAGATTTTCAATGTACTGATTAAAATAAGAAAAAGTAAAAACGGCTGTTGGGTCATTCACCCAACTAAAGAACATTTTACTGAAAGATCTGATACTTTTACGCACAGAAATTTACTAGTTCCTTAGATAATGTTCGTAAAATAAAATGTCATGAAAACTTCTAAAGATAGCTAGGAATTTTAGAAATTTACTAGGTATGTTTGATGGACTACACATTTCAGTTGCTCGTCTGAGACAAGGTCCACATGGATGGTCCTGTAGACTGTCAACTTACCGGTTTCAGACAGTATTGCAGTCAGATATAGGCACCCTTTTACAGGCAATCGAAAACTGCTGCCGGCAACAAATCCACTACAAGTAAGTAATTTTTATTTATTTATTTATTTATTTACTTATTTATTTATTTACTTGGCCTTCGGCTTCTAACAACCATTTAGGAGCCAAAGGGTAAATAACTGATATACAGTACAAAACGTAATTTGATGACAAATACGAGAATGGTAAAAAAAATTCCGAGTAAGACAAGTAGGAAACGAGGGCGTGACACGTGCTCCGGGTGCCAGTGCAAACTTAATAATGAATTTAATAGTTCATCCGTTCAAGTAATCTAGAATCTCGACTATTTTTGCCTGTTATTGATATAGATACAGGCAACCTATCCTGGGAATTCCAAGGTTTTCGAGAGTGTTTTAATCATAAAAAATATCTGAGTAATTTCCCACTCAATATTATATTTTTTCTTTTATTTTATTAATTTTGGAGTTTTATTAACATGCTTTGCTAATTGTTAAATTTGGAAGCGTTGACCTAATCAGCTCTCGTACGTCTTGTTATTAGTTGCAAGATTTGATGGATGTTTTCAGAGAAGGAAACTGTACAGCAGGTCATGGGGCTGTTGTTGTTACGGAAATTTCCAATTGTTCCGCGTAATGCTACAACGAAAATTTCTTACGATATCGGAAATAATCCCAAACAGTCCAAGTGCAGTACTGCATCAGTTAACAGTATTCTTTCCTTTGGAACGCTGCAGAGGCTGTACTTGTCGTAGGTACAGACTCTTAGAGAATGTTTGTTTGTGGAATCAGCAGTCCTTATTCCCATCAACACTAGATGACATGTGCATCGTTTTCGCAGCGTCAGGGGACTTCGCTTTATCGTAGCTCCGCCACTTAGCACGAAATATTTGCAAATTACACCCACAAACGTTCCTCGAAGATCACTCTACCTATTACGAAAAACATCAAAATCCTTGCTGAGGGTTCTGAGGGATGACAAACGTAAGATAAGTTTGTAATGGCAATAAAACAATTTTTTACGTGATGTACGAGAGGCATTCAACAAGTAATGCAACACATTTCTTTATCTGCCAGTATCGGATGAAAAAATGCGAAATTTGTTGTGGAACTTCGTGGAATATTCTCACTTCAGCCCTTACTGTTTCAAGAAGTTCTGATAGGTAGCAGAAACATATGTAGCTCTCAAAATTGCGTCCGTAAAGCGGGTGCGCTGCCACCAAAGAGCTGTCATTGAGTTTCAGTCGGAGGAAAGTCGAAACATCGCAGATATTCATAGGCTCCTCCAGAATGTCGACGGAGACCTGGCAGTGAACAAAAGCATGGTGAGTTATTGGGCGAGGCGTTTATCACCATCGCAACAACGTCACGCAAGTTTGTCCGATTTTCCGCGTGCCAGTTGGCCGTACACAGTTGCGACTCCCGCAATGTTGGAACGTGGTGACACTCTCATTCGAGGTGATCAACTAATCCCAAACGAACATCTCGTTGCGCGACTGAACGTTTCTGTTGGTAGTGCTGACACACTCGCCACCATGTGGGGTACTCAATGGTGTGTGCTCGCTGGATTCCTCGCAGCCTAATAGAAGACCACACAGAGCAACGGAGGACCGTGTGTGCGGAACTGCCTGCGCGTTATGAGGCTCATCGTGACAATCTTTTTGTCGAACATCGTCACAGGCGATGAAACACGGGTTCATCACGGAAACAAACCGGCAGTGCAGTGAGTGGGGCCATATCGCGTCTCCTCCTCCGAAGAATATCAAAGCCGCACCCACAGCCGGTGAAGTCATGGTGATTGTTTTCTAGGACTCTAAAGGGGTTATTCTGATTTTTTTTCCTGCTTCAATTCTGAAGTTTATTGTCCTAAAAAATTCCTCCAGAACAGGCTATGAAGGCCCAACGGTACCGACCGGTCGCCGTGTCATCCTCACCCCACAGGCGTCACTGGATGCGGATACGGAGGGGCATGTGTTCAGCACACCGTTCTCCCTGCCGTATGTCAGTTTCGGAGACCGGAGCCGCTACTTCTCAATCAAGTAGCTCCTCAGTTTGCCTCACAAGGGCTGAGTGTACCCCGCTTGCTAACAGCGCTCGGCAGACCGGATGGTCACCCACCCAAGTGCTAGCCCAGCCCGACAGCGCTTAACTTCGTTGATTTGACGGGAACCGGTGTTACCACTGCGGCAAGGCAGTTGGCAAGTTTATTGTCCTGCCCTCAATCAATTGAAGAAACTGCTTCAGCGTGTTCGTTGTCACAGAAGTGTAAACTAACTTCTCTTTCAGCATGACAACGCAAGATTTCACACAAGTCTGCGCACCACGGAGGAGCTCGCAAAGCTTCATTAGACTGTTCTCCTTATCCACCCTACAGCCAGAATCACTCACCTTCCGACTTCCATCTATTTGGACCAATGATGGATGCACTCCACAAGAAGCACTACGTGGATGATCGAGAGGCTGCAGCAAGACGTTAACCCCGACGTCGACCCAGGCGCGCGTACATGCCCTCCCATTGAGATGGCATTGAAAGACTTGTTTTTGTAGCAAAAAGAGTGGGGAATAGTATGGTGTATGGGAATCCTGAAGAAAACCAATCCACTTTCAGAAAGAAGTGTCTCATTACTTACTGAATGCCCCTTTGGTTACAAAGTAACAAGTTTCGAAATTTTTCCTTTACTTTACTGTTAAACTTTACCTCTTGTTACATTTCACGATCCTAGGTCAATGGAAAATACCCTATAGGTTTCGTTGAGTTAGTTTGATTCCACCGACTAAGAAGCTTAAATGTTTTACAACACAAATTTCAGCTTGCTACCTCTACCTGTTTATCAGGAAAAGGAATTTTACACTAGTAGAGACAGACAAGCAGACAGGCAGATAGACTGACGAACAACACAGTGATGCTATAAGAGCTCCGTTTTTACTGTTTGAAGTACGTAATCCTAATTCTGTCATGACCGGAGGCGGAACCGAGAAACAACCGTCTTAGGCTGGCGTTGGAGGACAAATGCCTGGCACGATTTGTTGGCTTCAGTCTGAGGGTGAACGCGTATGGAGATACACGAACGTAGTGCGAGGACATGCTGTAGTTCGCGTACTTGTATATGTTCCTTTTCTTCTTCCTTGTGTTATTTCCCGCATTTATTGTGGTCTATCCTTTCTAGTCTTGTTATGTCATTGTGAACGAAATTGTTACATTTCAGGGCGCGGTCCGATCGTTCTTTTTGGCGCAGTTCTAGGCCCTTTATGTCAGTCACTGTGCTTGTCATGTCATTTGTTTGATGGCCCTTGATATGGCCGTATCAGCATATGTGATTCTCTTTAACATTTTTTCGCCATGTTATCGCTCCTCACACTGTTTTTTAGGGTTACTTCTTCAGAGCAGCGTAGGATCCTTGTCTCTGTAATCTGGAGCTGCCGTTCGTCTGATATATGCACTGCTAAGCGTTTTGAAACGTTTTGAAGCGTTCATTTGTATTGATTTACTTTTACTCCGAGAGGCATTTTTACAACATACATGACTTGGTAGTGCTCTCTATATCAGCTGCCTGGTTTTTATAAAGCTTTCTACCTCTTTACCCGTTGAAGCTCTGTACGATACAATGAACAACCAAAGAAACTGGTACACCTGCACAATGTCGTGTAGGGCCCTCGAGAGCACGCAGAAGTGCTGCAACACGACGTTACATGGACTCGACCGATGCCTGTAGTAGTGCTGGAGGGAACTGACACCATGGTTCCTGCAGGGCTGTCCATATATCCGTAAGAGTACGAGTGGGTGGAGATCTCTTCTAAACAACACGTTGCATGGCATCCCAGATATGCTCAATAATGTTCACGCATGGGGAGTTTGGTGGCCAGCGGAAGTATTTAATCTCACAAGAGTGTTCCTGGAGCCACTCTGCAGCAATTCAGGACGTGTGTGGTTTCGAATTGTCCTGCTGGAACTGGCTAAGTCCGTCGGAATTCACAATGGACATGAATGGATGCAGGTGAGCAGACAGGATGCTTACTTACGTGTCACCTGTCAGAGTTGTACCTAGCGTCCGCCCGCTAGATACAACTTTACTCGTTCGACTAGGCAACATGTTTCCAGTCACCAACAGTCCAATGTCGGAGTTGACGGGCCCAAGGCGTAAAGTTTTGTTCCGTGCAGTCATGAAAGGCACACGAGTGGGTCTTCGGCTCCGAAAGCCCATATCGATGACACATCGTTGAATGGCTCGCACCCTCACACTTGTTGATTGCCCAACACTGAAATCTGCAGTAATTTGCGGAAGCGTTGCTCTTCTGTCACGTTCAACGATTCTCTTCAGTCGTTCTTACCGGATATTTTTCATGCCGCAGCGATGTAGGAAATTTGATTTTTTACCGGATTCCTGATACGGTACACCCATGAAATGGTCGTACGGGAAAGTCCCCATTTCTTCGCTATCTCGGAGATGCTGTGTCCCATCGCTCATGCGTCGCCTATAAAAACACGTTCAAACTCACTTAAATCTTGGTAATCTGCCATTGTAACAGCAGTAACCGATCTAATAGCTATGCCACACACTCTTTGTCTTATATAGGTATTGCCGACCGCACCGACGTATTCTGCCTGTTTCCACATCTCTGGATTTGAATGCGCGTGACTATACTAGTGTCTTTGGCGCTTCAGTGTATTATCGATCCGACGTATCTGAACTGATGGGCTGGTGTTATAAGGTCACGGTCTAGTACAGCAGCAGTTTAACACTGGTGGCTCTTCTTGAGAAGTCGCAGTACGTGTCCTTCGTTTCGGTCCTCTGTGTTCTACTTTCTAATGCGGTGCACGAAGCATTAGGGTAGACTTGCATTCCTTGTAGAGATTCTGCTATGTACGACTCAGAGGTGAGCGGGTGTAGTGATGGGCTGGTGAGGCCCAGTGACAGACGTATGGTCGAAAACAACACTTCATTAAATTCAGTTACACATTCCGCCATTTTCAATGTGAGGGCGACACTCTCCACTCTGGCGCTGCAGGCCAGCAAAAGTCAGTTAGTCAAGGCTCTGACGTCTGGGGCGAATTACTCCTTCTTGCTGCGTCTGCCCTTTGCTATTGCACGCCCGCGCCCATGTGACTCAGGCGCAGCTCACGTCTCCCATGATGGCGAGGGTTGGCTGCCGTGTGCGGGACATGTTCCTCTAGAGCCTGGCACGAGTCTGGTGACAGCAGGCAGAGATGACGAATCTGCTGTGCTGAGGCACCAAGTTCCACAGGTGTATAGTGTGGGATGCGGCTGTCCCGACCCAGTCTTGAACCCATGGCTGCAGTTTGCCGTACCCAGTCGTCTCACTGCCTAGAATAGCCCTGGAGTCGTGGTAGTGTCACTGGGCTCTGAAAGAATCTGTCTCAAAATTCACAGCTATTTGTACTGGAGATCATTTGTTGCACTGTTATCCAGCACCTATGTAGCTCATAACAAGGTTCTTGCCCCGGTATGGTAACACTATCCTGGCCGCTCCAGCTGTTGTCAGTGCGTGATGCAGGTTTTGCAGAGCGTGGCTAGCCCGTCCCGTAATCCTTTTGTGTACGTGTTGCTATATCTTGCTTGGCACCACCATGCACTTACCGGCCAGAAGTAGCTAATACAATGGTACACGATGGCTTTTCTACAAGTTTCACTTAAAACTAGGTAGCGACGCTACAGCTAACAACTTGTTATAAAAGTCTACATTGAGTTGGTTTCTGTAGATGTTTCGTGACGTAGTTGGTGACGAGATTGAAAGCAGTGGACTCAAAAAATGGCTCTAAGCACTATGGGACTTGACATCTGAGGCCATCAATCCCCTAAACTTAGTACTACTTACACCTAATTAGTCTAAGGGCATGTCACACATCCATGACCGAAGCAGGATTGGAACCTGCCACCGTAGCAGTCGCGCGGTTCCGGACTGAAAAGCCTAGAACCTCTCTGACACAGTGGCCGGCGCAGTGGACTCAAAGTAGATCTTTGGTGAACCCCAACTTTTACCTCCAAATCTTTGCTGACACCAGCAGGGCTTACAACATTTATTTGAGTCGTTTTCTTCTGCTTCCTTTGATGTTTTTGAGAATATAGACGTGGTACTCTGGTACGTCACTGCATGCAATGCTATATAAGCTTTCTTGGCAATAGGTCGAAAGCTTTCTTGATCCAACAAACAGAAGATAGAGGCCTTTCTTGAGACTTTCATATTTTTCTATTAAGAGTTTAATTGTATGAACAAGATATGCAATGCCTATTCCGCCGGTAAAATCACAATGGTAGTGGTTGTTAGTGTCTTTAATCTGTTTGCAAGCTTTCTCTCGCACAACTTCAAATTTCGCGATGTTGCTTTTATTGCACATAATTTCCATAACCATCTACATCGCCCTTGTTTTTGTGGTACGGGATTAGATAGAGCTTCTGTAAAGTTTGGAAGGTAGGAGACGAGATACTGCAGAAGTAAAGCTGTGAGGACCGGGCGTGAGTCGTGCTTCGGTAGCTCAGTTGGTAGAGCACTTGCCCGCGAAAGGCAAAGGTCCCGAGTTCGAGTCTCGGTCGGGCACACAGTTTTAATCTGCCAGGAAGTTTCATATCAGCGCACACTCCGCTGCAGAGTGAAAATCTCATTCTGGGATTAGATTAGTTTGTCTCCAGTAATCACTAATTCCAAAAACAGAGTTAAGGTTATAAGGAATGTAGCGAAACTGGAGACACAATGACAACAGGCCGAAGTACACGACAAAATCACTGTTTAATTAAATGGAAACGATGAGTCACGGGTAGCAAATGCGTTCCATAATCATTTCTTAAATGTGGTAGAGAACTAAGACAAACAGTTCAGGGAAAATCACAGCAGTATGTCGAGAAGCAACTCTCTTAACATTCAATCATATGAATGTACCACTAACATCTCTTTTTGACATGAAGAACATTAAATATTCTCTCAAAGATAAAGCGTCATCTGAATTTGATGGTATTTCCAACACAGTTCTAAAGATTTCTGCCCATGTAATAAGGCCTGTCTTATCTGAAACACGTGATGAATCACTAACTGAAGGCATCGTTAAAGCCCTCCATAAGAAAGGTGATAGGACTGATGCCAAGAACTACCGGCCTGTTTCACTGCCGACATCATTTTACAAAATTTTTGAGAAGATGTGTTCCAGAATAGTAGCCAACTCTGCAACAGTAATATACACAAGTAATAACAATTTTAATTCCAGAAAAGTTGTTCTACTGACAATGCTATTTACACGTTCGCTTACCATTTTTACTCGCATTAAATACCAAAACAGCTCAGTTTGGCCTTTTCTGTACCTGTCTAGGGCATGTGGCTGTGTGAATTACAATACTCTCCTAGAAAAACCGAGGTTTTATCGAAGTGATGATACAGGCAACCGATGGCTTATTTATACCTAACCAAAAGAAAATTTTACTTACTAATTTAATCAATGTAATTAGAAGAGTTTCTTTTGATTGGGAAAAAATGAAATATGGAGTTCTTCATTGCTTAATCTTATGTCTTCCATTGTTCCTCAGGCATCTAAACAGTCTTCCACCTAATATAAAACAAGCAGATTTAGTTCTTTTTGCGGACTGAGCTAGTATTGTAATCATTCCGACCATACATATAGCAACAGAAGAAACGGTCAAGAACGTTCTTAACTGTGTCATTGACTGATTTTCTACGAATTCTCTCTCTTTCTATTTTAAAAACACACAACATAGTTTTGCACATCTAGGGGTACTACTCCAATGATTAGTGTAACACATGGCGAGCGCATTTGGGAACTTTTTAAGTTACTTAGTGCAGCTACATTTGCACATCGAATCTTTGCAAATCTTGGAGAGGAAGCTGACATACTTAGGATCATTTCATTCAGTAATGTCATATGGAATAATGTTATCGGATAAATTATCGTTCAGAAATAAATTATTAATTACTCAAAAACGTTCTGTAAGACTCTTACGTGATGCTCGACCACGATCATTTTATATACGTCTGTTTAAGGAGTTAGGCATTCTAGTTATTACTTCGCCGGCCGGTGTGGCCGTGCGGTTCTAGGCGCGTCAGTCTGGAACCGCGAGATCGCTACGGTCGCAGGTTCGAATCCTGCTTCAGGCATGTATGTGGGTGTTGTCCTTAGGTTAGTTAGGTTTAAGTAGTTCTAAGTTCTAGGGGACTGATGACCTTAGCTGTTAAGTCCCATAGTGCTCAGAACCTAGTTATTACTTCGCAGTATATTTATTCCGTCATGAAGTTTGTTGTAAATAACCCGCTGCAGTTCAACCCAACAATGATTTAGGTAATTACAACACCAGAAGATAAGATTGTCTTTGCTACAAAAAAGAGCCCACAACGCTACAACCAAAGGTTCTGATGACCTGATGACCTACGTCATAAATTTCCAGCAAGTAGCCCAATTTACAAATTAATACATGATTGAAATATAAAATTACTTTCTCCACATTATTAGGAATTATCGTGGCAACGATTTATGCAATATTGAAGTAGCTAAGTAACTAACTAAATAACTAATTAGGCATTCTCTCTTCTATAACACGAATTGTAATTATGTCTCTCTTCTTAATTATGTTTCTACGAATTCCACAAGCATAGTCCTTCAGATAAATAAAAAGCATTTAGCATCCATAAACAAATGTTTGAAAACTCGTTGTCAATAACCAAGCAGCGTATTAATATTTATAGCGATACTCAATGCAGTCGACAGACATACGGCCATTTTTTAGCCGAACTTCTTCAGAGGAAATGACACTTATATTACGGTCCAGAAATAGTTGATGCCTTGTATGAGCATCGTTTATTACCACCAATTACTAAATTCACTAGAGAATTACCTAAAGTGATTGAGACTAACAGTTATTCATGCAAAACGGCAAATAAAATAATTTAGCATTGTAGTATGATCTGCTTTACTGGTGCACTTTTCTCATCATCATGCCTTTGTTCAACTCTTAAAATATATTATTACTCATTTCCACCATGACTGATAAGCACGTTAATCAAACTGCACTTGTAAACCATTGACGAGCACAAAGAATAACAATGCGCGTTTCATGACGGTAGCAGTAGTAAACAGTTTCTTTTGTTCCAGAGGTACTTCTCTGCGTGTCTGGTTCAAAACTCATTCATTTTATTACGACGTCTGCTGTAGGGTTAATTGGCAATGTGCATTCATTTCGGTCGCTGATCCATCATCCAATTGCGCCGGTTTTCCCCATCTATCATATCGTTAATTACGTTTCCTAGCTGATTCTCTGGCTGCCACTCAGTGAGCGGCGTTCTGATGCTGTAGTTTCTCCAATACTCCGATAGCTTTTTAGCATTCTTTACTTGTGCGTTCACTACTTCAGTATTTTGACCGGTTAGTGAACTTTCCTATATTCTCGTATCTTCTGCTGATGTTCTTTGATTTGCGTGTTTACTTTAAGCTGCCACTTCAACAACACCTTCCACATTTTCTGGTATTCACAAACCCTATTACATCCCGCCTGTTTGTCATAACAGATGTCCTAAAACTCTGTACCTTCTTCTAGTATGGGCTATCCACACTTCTTTCCTAGGTTCCTTTTTCTGTGAATTGTTATACGAATACTTTCTCGGAGAAACTTTTTGGTAGATTGTTTGCCGGTCCGAGATTCGAACCTGGGATCATTGCATTTCGCTGGCATGTGATCTACTGACTGAGATACACAAGCAAGATTCACGATCTGTCCCTACGGCTTTACTTCCGCCAGTACCTCACCTGCTACCTTCCAAACAGGCACACCTGTAAGATAGGTTGTCGTGGAGACGGATTAGCCATAGACTGGAAGAGTGTTTTCAGAATGAACTTTCATTCTGCGTGGATTACTCGTCTGGCATAAGTAAAGCTGTGTTGGTGGGTTGTGAGTCGTGCTTGGATTGTCAGTAGAGCACTTGCTGGCGAAAAGTATAGGTCCTAGGTTTGAATCCCGCGCCGACACACATTTTAAATTTCCCAGTAAGCTTGAGATCAACGCACACTCCACTCCAGATTGAAAACTCGTTCTGGTACTCAACCGGTATATAACAGGAACAGATCAGACGGGTAAATATAATGGTCAGTGTAAAGGGTATTTAATCATACGCACCTGAGTGAAATGGCGCTATGGAACTAACGCCGCAGAAAGGTTGTCGATCACGGAGAGTGTTGAATAAGGCTGAAAATAGCCGCCAGCCGTGGTGGCCGAGCGGTTCTAGGCACTCAGTCCGGAACCGCGCCACTGCTACCGTCGCAGGTTCGAATCCTGCCTCGGGCATGGATGTGTTTGATGTCCTTAGGTTAGTTAGGTTTAAGTAGTTCTAAGTTCTACGGGACTGATGACCACAGATGTTAAGTCCCATAGTGCTCAGAGCCATTTGAACGCCCCTTCTTTTTTTTTTAAGTAGCTGCATGAGAATAGAAAATAGAAGCAGTGAGGTACCGGGAGCTCATGAAACCCTCAATTCGATCTATTCTTGACGACTGCACACCAATTTGGAACCTTAGTCAGTCAAGATTAAAGGAGAAGTTCTAAAGACAACCGACAGCTTTCGCAGTTCTTTCGTTTAGCGAGATCGAGAATGTCATGCAGGTACTCAGCAATCTCCATTAAAAAATGTTATAAGACAGAAGTTGTACAACAGAAAGAGGATTAAGAGCGGGGTTCACTCGATGTTCAGTCAGACAATGTATTGTTTCTTGTGACATACATCACGTAAAATCACTATGAGCGATGAATCACAGACTTCGAGCTATCACGGAGGATCACCGTTATTCATTCTTCTTGCGTACCATTCGCGAATGGTATAGGAAAGAGGAAAATGATAGTTGCTTACAAAAACTAAAGCTCATTCTGATTTATTGGTGTTTCGCCCGCATCTCGTGGTCGTGCGGTAGCGTTCTCGCTTCCCACGCCCGGGTTCCCGGGTTCGATTCCCGGCGGGGTCAGGGATTTTCTCTGACTCGTGATGGCTGGGTGTTGTGTGTGATGTCCTTAGGTTAGTTAGGTTTAAGTAGTTCTAAGTTCTAGGGGACTGATGACCATAGATGTTAAGTCCCATATTGCTCAGAGCCATTTGAACCATTTTTTATTGGTGTTTCCAACTGACTAGTTAAAAGCCATTCCAATAAGTACTGTCATCACTCAAATATGTGATGCATTACTAGCATAGATCATTTTCAGAGATTGAAATATACCATTTTCAAACTTATGGAGGCGGCTGAGTCCCATAATAATAAAGGTGATTGGAGAGGTGACAATGAGTACCAACTATTTTCGCTACAGCCATCATTAACCACAATTTTGGAGAAGGTGATGTTTTCTAGAATAGAGTCCTACCTCA
Source organism: Schistocerca nitens (assembly GCF_023898315.1). NCBI lineage: Eukaryota > Metazoa > Arthropoda > Insecta > Orthoptera > Acrididae > Schistocerca > Schistocerca nitens. Next base: position 830,395,220 of record NC_064615.1, read on the forward strand.
ACAATAATGACATCATTCACGAATCACAGTCAGGATTTTTTAAGAGTAACTCAACTGAGAATGCAGTTTACACGTACAGTTATCAAACTTTTGAGGCGATGATGAACAAAAGTTCAGTCACTGCTATTTACTGTGACTAATCTGGGGCATTTGGCCCAGTGAATCTAATATCGTTCTACATAACATCTACATCTACATGGATACTCTGCAAATCACATTTAAGCGCCTGGCAGAGGGTTCGTCCAACTACCTACATAATTCTCTATTATTCCAGTTTCGTATAGCATGTGGAAAGAACGAACATCTATATCTTTCCGTTCGAGCCCTGATTTCCCTTATTTTGTCATGGTGATCGTTTCCCCCCATGTAGGTCGGTGTCAAGAAAATATTTTCGCACTCGGAGGTGAAAGTTGGTGATTGGAATTCCGTCACAACGAAAAACGCCTTTCTTTTAATGATGTCCAGCCCAAATCCTGTATCATATCTGTGACACTCTCTCCCCTATTTCGCGATAATACAAAACGTGCTGCCTTTCTTTGAACTTTTTCGATGTACTCCTTCAATCCTGTATGGTAAGGATTCCACACCGCGCAGCAGTTTTCTTAAAGAGGACATAAAAGCGTAATGTAGACAGTCTACCTTGTAGATCTGTTACATTTTCTAAGTGTCCTGCCAATAAAACGCAGTTTTTGGTTAGCCTTCCCCACAAACTTTTCTATGTGTTCCTTCCAATTTAAGTTGGACATCAGGTTTAGTTTATCGTACAACTAACTGTATCTGAGGTACGCTAAGCGAAACACAGTCAGGCGGATTCCGGAGTGTGGCCAAACACATACCTTGTGGTCTGTAACAGTGTCCTGAGCTCTCCTTGCGTTGCACATAGCATGCGTTAAGTTTGTCACATCCAAATGAGGAATGTCTCTTCGTATTACATGGACAGACCTGTCACATTAGGGTGACAAGCGCTCAGTATCTCTGCTCCGGATTTTACAAGCGACACAGGAGTCCATTTGTTCAACACGGTCGCGTGACACGAGCCACTGAGAGTTAATAATGCGTTATCTGCAGCGCGGTTTCACGTCCCTACATCACCGTAAATTTTCTCTCTCTCAACATTCATCTTCCACAATTCTCTACAACATCGTTCTTCTTTTTCTCAATTTATTTTCCTTCAGCCAGTTTCTTTTCCCCACGCAGGAGTGGTACACCTACAAGATTACTCTGATAACTGTCTGTCGAGCCTTGTGTCATTGTAATCGACGATTATGTAGCAGCTTCAGTTCCTGTGCTTGATGAACAATTGTCTTTAGAATTATACCGTCGTATATTGTACAACCCTTTGCAGACACGGTTTTACACTTTTAGAGGGAGCTACGGCGAGTGCACATAAGAGATTATCGTACCTGTAAGATTGTAATTACTAATAAAACAAAACATGGTTTTGTACTTTGGATTTAGAGATTAGTTATAAGCGAAGTTCATCTCAGAGACATACTCACAAATTTAGTACATACTTCACATTTCAAACTTTCCACACTGCTTTGCAATTCAACAGTGCAAAATTCCTTGCGTGTATTTGGTTTGAAATGTATTCAAATTATGTCAACCAAATATTACTTCTGAATATTTTGGGAAACGTAAGGTCTTACATAGATGGGTACATCTTACCTGATGAGAGACTGTATCATTTATTTGGAAAATATGTCATTTCAGGGAAAATGTAGACTGGCAATAATGAGACAATCTTTCCTGGAAAGAAATTTACGTTACTACTGAATTTAAGTAGCGTTAGACAGTCCTTTCTAGAAATACTTGTTTAGGCTGTTGCCTTACAAGGAACTAAAATTTTCTCCTACAAGAAGAGAATAGAGTCTTTTGAAATAAGACGTTACAAAAGAATGGTGGATATTAGAAGAGTAAACAGGGTAGCTGAACAGAATGTGGAGGAATAAGTAATGGTACAACTTGATAAACAAAAAGGATAGTTCCATCGAGCACATCCATGGTCACGGATGTTTGATTCGACCAGCCGCAACTTAAGTCACCTATGCCAACCTCTTCATCTCAGAATAGCACTTACACTAAACTTGCTCGTTTATTTGTTGTATATACAGGGTGGTCCATTGATAGTGACCGGGCCAAATCTCAAACGAAATAAGCGTCAAAGGAAAAAAACTACAAAGAACGAAACTTGTCTAGCTTGAAGGGGGAAACCAGATGGCGTCATGGTTGGCCCGCTAGATGGCGCTGCCATTGGTCAAACGGATATCAACTGCGTTATTTTTTTTTTAAATAGGAACCCCCATATTCGTGTACTTCGTAAAGAAATATAAATGTTTTAGTTGGACCACTTTTTTCGCTTTGTGATAGATGGCGCTGTAATAGTCACAAACGTATAAGAACGTGGTATCACGTAACTTCCGCCAGTGCGGACGGTATTTGCTTCGTTATACATTACCCGTGTTAAAATGCACCGTTTACCAATTGCGGAAAAGGTCGATATCGTGTTTATGTATGGTTATTGTGATCAAAATGCCCAACAGGCATGTACTATGTATGCTGTCCAGGTATCCTGGACGACATCATCCAAGTGTTCGGACCGTTCGCCGGATAGTTACTTTATTTAAGGAAACAGGAAGTGTTCAGCCACATATGAAACGTCAACCACGACCTGCAACAAATGATGATGCCCAAGTAGGTGCTCTAGCTGCTGTCGCGGCTAATACGCACATCATAGCAGACAAATTGCGCGAGAATCTGGAATCTCAAAAATGACGGTGTTGAGAATGCTACATCAACATCGATTGCACCCGAACCACATTTCTATGCACCAGGAACTGCATGGCGGCGACTTTGAACGTCGTGTACAGTTCTGCCACTGGTCACAAGAGAAATTACGGGACGATGACAGATTTTTTGCACGCGACGAAGCGTCATTCACCAACAGCGGTAACGTAAACTGGCATGATATGAACTATTGCGCACGATGGCTGCGACAAGTGGAACATCAGCGACCTTGGCGGGTTTGTGTGTGGTGCGTCATTATGAGAGGAAGGATAATTGCCCCCCATTTTATCGATGGCAATCTAAATGGTGCAGTGTATGCTGATTTCCTACGTAATGTTCTACCGATGTTACTACAAGATGTTTCACTGCATGACAGAATGGCGATGTACTTCCAACATGATGGATGTCCGGCACATAGCTCGCGTGCGGCTGAAGCGGTGTTGAATAGCATATTTCATGACAAGTGGATTGGTGGTCGAAGCACCATACCATGGCCCGCACGTTCACTGGATCTGACGTCCCCGGATTTCTTTCTGTTGGGAAAGTTGAAGGATGTTTGCTATCGTCATCCACCGACAAAGCCTGACAACATGACTCAGCGCATTGTCAATGCATGTGCGAACATTACAGAAGGTGAACTACTCGCTGATGAGAGGAATGTCGTTACCCGTATTGCCAAACGCATTGAGGTTCAAGGACACCATTTTGAGCGTTTATTACATTAATGTGGTATTTACAGGTAATCACTCTGTGACAGCATGCGTTCTCAGAAATGATAAGTTCACAAAGGTACATGTATTACATTGGAACAATGGAAATAAAATGTTCAAACGTATCTACGTTCTGTATCTTAATTTAAATACCTACCTGTTACCAACTATGTCTAAAATTGTGAGCCATATGTTTGTGACTATTACAGTGCAATCTATTACAAAGCGAAAAAAGTTTTCCAACTAAAACATTCATATTTCTTTACGTACTACACGAATATGTAATAAAAAAATGGGGGTTCCTATTTAAAAAAACGCAGTTGATATCCGTTTGACCTATGGCAGCGCCATCTAGCGGGCCAACCATAGCGCCATCTGGTTTCCCCCTTCAACCTAGACAAGTTTCGCTAGTTGTAATTTTTTCGTTTGACGCTTATTTTGTGAGATATTTGGTCCGGTCACGATCAATGGACCACCCTGTATACGTTCCAAGCTCTATCTTGCCCAACAAAATTCGTACTCTGTGGGTCTCCCTAGTACAATCTAAGTTTACCCCTTGATGCTTTTGTAGATGTCCTACCAACCTAGCCTTTGTTCCAGTCGATGTTTCTGTGGAGAATCAGCCTAGACAATTCTCAGTATAACTAAAAATCTATAACAAATATTTTAGTTATGACGGACCTCTTATAAAGTGTTGATTTTTATCCACACGACAAATTGATGTGAGGTCCAACTAAAATAAACACATTTCATAACAAAAAGATTCTTTATACCTTAAGATGACAGAAACATCTGTCGAAACATGTTATCTCAACCTCCAATCCTCTTCCATTCAACTTTGTTGCAACCATGCGTTCTACAATATTTCTTTCTCAAACTAAGGCCTATGTTTGTATACCTATTTAGGTTTTAAATTCTTCCTTCTCCTTATGTCATCCTTACTTCGTCTGGCTTGAGTTACTTTACATGCGAGGGAGCGTAATTCTTTCGCATCGGTAGTTTGTGAATGACAGTTTCGATTTATCGCTAACACCCTTCCTGTTACAACTCAATACTTTTTTTTTGTGTTTGCTCTTCACATATTCTGTTCTCATTAGACTGTTCATTCCTATAAATATACCATGTTACATAAACTGATTTTCACTGAAGATGGATGGAAATGCCATCAATGGATCTTTCCATTGACAACCTTTCGCCCTGAATTTGAATCAGTCTCCGCAACGTCTCTTTTCTTTCAGTTCTGTCATTGTTTCGTTGATGTACAGGTTATACACTAAGGGAGAAAGACTGCTTTACGATATTGGGGGAGGGGGCGGGAGGTACTTTACGTCCACGTTCGTAATTTAGTCATGGGCTTACGATTTCCAAATTTTGAAAAAAAAAAATGACTTATTTTACTAGATTCCATAACTGTTATAAAATTTCAGTCAGACTTAACCGAAAAATTTAAGTCATAGTAGTGAATGTGACATTTCATAATAAATATCATATTTATACGCACATCAAAAAAAGTTTTCCATCACCTCGGTTCCCACAACTCCTGAAGACAGACGTTGACTGTGGATACTGTATCACAGACACATTGCCTTTGACTGCTTAGAGATGTCACTAAACCCGCATTAAGATGTAAACAACCATGCATGAGCAGCGCCTATTAGACGGACGGGGGTCTGACAGCCAATTAGTTCCAGTTATTCCACCAGGAAGGAGGTACACGGATCGTGTTGTCTGTAGTTCAACCATACCTAGACGGTCAATACCGCGGTTCGATCGCGTCCGCATTGTTACTTTGTGCCAGGAAGGGTTCTCAACAAGGGAAGTGTCCAGGCGTCTCGGAGTGAACCAAAGCGATGTTGTTCGGACATGGAGGAGACAAAGAGAAACAGGAACTGTTGATGACATGCCTTGCTCAGGCCACCGAAGGGCTAGTAACGCAGTGGATGACCGCTACCTATGGATTATGGCTCGGAGGAACCCTGACAGCAACGCCACCATGGTGAATAATGCTTTTGCGCAGCCACAGGACGTAGTGTTACGACTCAAACTGTGCGCAATAGGCTGCATGATGCGCAACTTCACTCCCGACGTCCATGGCGAGGTCCATCTTTGCAACCACGACACCATGCAGCGCGGTACAGATGAGCCCACCAATATGCCGAATGAACCGCTCAGGATTGGCATCACGTTCTCTTCACCGATGAGTGTCGCATATTCCTTCAACCAGACAATTGTGGGGGACGTGTTTGGAGGCAACCCGGTCAGACTGAACGCCTCAGACAGACTGTCCAGCAAGTGCAGCAAGGTGGAGGTTCCCTGATGTTTTGAGGTGGCATTATGTAGGACCGACGTACGCTACTGGTGGCCATAGAAGGAGCCGTAACAGCTGTACGATACGTGCATGCCATCCTCCGACCGATAGTGCAACCATATCGGCAGAATATTGCCGAGGCATTCGTCTATGGAACATGGCTGGGAGAGATTGAAAAGGGCTGTTTATGGACGACGTGACCCGCCAACCACCCTAAGAGATCCACGCCGAATCGCCGTTGAGGAGTGTGACAGTTTGGACCAACAGTGCCTTAATGATCTTGTGGATAATATGCCACGACGAATACAGACATGCATCAGTGCAAGAGGACGTGCTACTGGGTATTAGAGGTATCGGTGCGGACAGAAATCTGGACCAACACCTCTAAAGGTCGCGCTGTATGGTGGTACAACATGCAATGTGTGGTTTTCATGAGGAATAAAAAGGGCGAATATGATATTTATGTTGATCTGTACTCCAATTTTCTGTACAGGTTCCGGAACTCTCGAAATCGAGGTGATGCGTAATTTTTTTTATGTGTGTATTTTGAGGTTCAGGTATGAAAAAAGTCAACGACAGTTAACGAAATCTGTATTTTTTTAAAGTTTTTGTGGTTGTCACAAAGCACCTGTCCGCACGATATACACATTACGGAGAATACGTTCCTATTGCTAAAGATTGTGCTAAAACATTTTTCTTATTCTGAACACTACTTAAAAATTAGTACCTATTTAGAAAGTACATTGTTAATAAAAGTTAAAACATTTAACATAATTTAGTTTTTGTGTTGGCCATAAACTTCCCTTCCTCTGGGTAGTAGGCATTATGCAAAATACGTTGGTATTGCAAGAATTAATATATCTTGCGCCAATTCGCATAGTAGCCGCTTTGTATAGGTTGGAAAATCCTAGGAAGGTACCATGATTTTTCGTAAGTCTTGTTTTCGTTAACAAGCACTACTTCAGAACTGGTTTGTTCTGTCTTTACGTTTCCTGAAGCTAACTGATTGTCTCTCTGCCTACCTTCTTATGAACAGAGAACTCTAACTAAACTATAAAGTTCTTTGCTGGTGTTGGTTTTACCCTATATTGCTCTGACCATAAATCTGTGTCTTCTTTTCTCTTCATTTTCCGAGCTCCCAATACTCCCAGGGAGAGTCTTTGCATTTCTGATTTTATATTTTCTAGTTTCCCTTAGTCCTTCAGGCTTCTTACATTTTACGCTCCGACCGTTTTGTTGGCGCTACTAAATATGTTAGTCGACGAGAATAAATTGTCGCACTGGGGGCAACCGCATCACGTTGGTGATAAAATTCAAAATAATGACTACCGGAAGAAATCAGAGAGTCGTATCAAAAACTGTAAGAAATGACAGTCAACTTGAACCAGTACTACTCTTCAAATATCAGCTATATTAAAAACGTTATCTAATAGACGGAGGCATCACTGAAACATAAACAACTTTAAATAGTTTTGGAAATTATAATAGAAACGTTGAACGGGAAATCTCGAAATATATTCAAATTACTCGATATGCTGTAAGTTTCAGAAGCGTAGAAGTTTTCCAAAAAATATAAAATCACACAAGATTCAGCAGAAGTGAAATTTACAAGTTCTGTTAGTGGATATTGTCTCTCAAAGCACATTCCAATTAGCGATATCTGAAAAGAATTATATGTTATCTTATTGCTAGACCGGATCACAGAAAATAATTAACTTTCAATAATATTGAGAGGTCCTTGATATTTGAAGCTGAGTCAGTAACAATTTATAACTTTTAAGCATTAGTTAAGCGTTCCTGTGTGCTTTAATGCAAATGCTTGTAAATTTTGTTCGTGTGAACGTGTACTTAGAATAATTTGACGCAGAAGATCTAACACACTAATTCTGAACGGTAGCGTGATGTTTAAAAGTTATTTAATTTTTGTATGAGTTCATGGACTCTTAATAATATGCGCAGTGTGTTTAAGGACTATTGGTTATTCCATAGTGCTCCAAAAGTGAACAGAACTTTACATTATTTTCACAAACAATCGCACTTGTAAGTGGAGCGCCGAACTGCAGATAAAAGAGGAAGCATTTTAATCTGTGGTTGCACTTACGATATTTCTAAACGAATGGAACAGAGGGCTTATGTAGGGAACTCGATCCACACACTGTTAAGTATCTTCTAACTTGTTTGACGCGGCGCGCCACTACGAATTCCTCTCCTGTACAAACCTCGCCGGCCGCGGTGGTCTAGTGGTTCTAGGCGCGCAGTCCGGAACCGCGCGACTGCTACGGTCGCAGGTTCGAATCCTGCCTCGGGCATGGATGTGTGTGATGTCCTTAGGTTAGTTCGATTTAAGTAGTTCTAAGTTCTAGGGGACTAATGACCACAGTAGTTAAGTCCCATAGTGCTCAGAGCCATTTGAACCATTTGATTTTTACAAACCTCTTCATCTCAGAGTAGCAGTTGCGGCCTACATCCTCAGTCATTCGCTGGATGAATTCCAATCTCTGAATTTCTCTACAGCTTTTACCCTATGTTGCTCCATCTGGTACCATAGAAGATAGCTCCATCGAGAGCCACTAAACTCATTCCCTGGTATCTTAACTAATGTCCTGTCGTCCTGTTCCTTCTTCTTCGCGGTAATTTCCGTATATTCCTTTCCTCGCTAATTCTGCGGAGAATCTCCTCATTTATTACCTCATCAGCCCACCTAATTTTCAACATTGTTCTGTGCACCACACCTTAAAAGCTTCTATTCTCTTCTGTTGTGGTTTTAACACATCCATGTCTCATTACGATATAATTCTGTGCTCCAAACGAACATTCTCAAAAATGTCCTCCACAGTTTAAGATCTATGTCTGATTCTAATAGACTTATCTTGGCCATGAATGCCCTTTTCTGCCAGTGCTAGTCTACTTTTGATATTCTCCTTGCTCCTTTCGTCATGGGTTAGTTTGCTGCCTAGATAGAATTCCTTGACTTCGTCCATTTCGGCTTCATCTCAGTACTTTCGTCTTTCTTCAACTTATTCTCAATCCATATTCAGTATCCATTAGGCTGTACATTCCAGTTACCAGATTCTGTAATTCTTCTTCACTTTCAGGGATTTTTTCAGAGTTATCCTTTCACTCTGAACTGTAATCTCGCACTTCAACATTTCTTTTATTTCCGTCATTGCTATTTCGACGTACAGGTTGAGCAGTAGTGGCGAAAGACTACATCGCTGCCTTATGCTCTTTATGATCTGAGCACTTCGTTCTTGGTCTCCCGATCTTATTGCTCCCTGTTGCTTCTTGAACATATTGTGTATTGCCTGTCTTTCCCTATAGGCTAACTGTGCGGCTGGTCCCGGTGGAGGTTCGAGTCCTCCCTCGGGCATGGATGTGTGTGTTTGTCCTTAGGATAATTTAGGTTAAGTAGTGTGTAAGCTTAGGGACTGATGACGTTAGCAGTTCAGCCGACCGGAGTGGCCGTGCGGTTCTAGGCGCTACAGTCTGACGCCGAGCGACCGCTACGGTCCCAGGTTCGAATCCTGCCTCGGGCATGGATGTGTGTGATGTCCTTAGGTTAGTTAAGTTTAATTAGTTCCAAGTTCTAGGCGACTGATGACCTCAGAAGTTGAGTCGCATAGTGCTCAGAGCCATATGAACCATTTTTGAACCTTAGCAGTTCAGTCCCATACGATTTCACACACATTTCATTTCCCTATAGGCTACCCCTACTTTTCTCAGTATTTCAAATACTTTGCATCATTTTAATCACAAAAAATATGAACGTGTCCAGGGAACTACAAAACAATAACTGGGCGATGCGACAATTACGCACGTTACTAAGCTACTTCAACAAGAAATGGTATTTTAGTATAAGTTGCAGTGTTGAAATACTTCCACCTCGTACAAGACAAATGTTAAATTCCAATTTTTATAAAGAAGCAAATTAATGGTGGTTTACTACATCCATAATAGGAGTATTACCCATAAATAGTGATTGGAGTTTCCTGCTTGTTCCTCGGAACTGTCTTAAGCCACTTTAGGAACTATGGGCCGGCCAGGAACCGCTATCATCTGGTAGCGTTCTCCACAAGAGGCAGGCTCGCAAGCCTGAAGCACAGCTTTAATCTCCCAAGTGCTCTCCCCGCCACCATCAAACAAACTCTGGAGCGCTCCTGTGGACGGAGCGCAACCGTGCGAGGGGCATTACGCGGATGATCTAGTTCGAGCAGGGACGGCGAGTGTGGCGGCAACGAGGGAAAAATACGTGTAATGTAACGAAAACTACATACGGACTCACTCATGTGCACAGGGGCGTGGCACCAGTATACGACGGGAAATTTTCAAAACACAGAAGGAGGTGCTTACTGGGATATATGGAGCATGAATGAAAAAAACTAAGTTTGTATTTACAACAGACATCTCTATTCTAAAATCAGGATTGAGAGATGTGTGGGACGGTGATGATGTAGGGACAGAAGGGTATTGCGTTATCCCTTCCAACAATGTGCAGGGTGATTTTGGTCAAGAATATGGCACTACATCTCCTACATCTCAGATCATTCAATGATGGCACCGGTAATTTAGACGCAGGTTGTTTGCGTAGAGGGTAATTCTCAGGTCTTACCTGTACGCTCGTTAAAGTGTGTACAGCATTCAACAATGGTCTGAACACAGGAGATGGTCACATTAATGTGACACGACCGAGTATCTATGTTCGATTTCAATGGAGGGTATATGTAGCGTGTCTGGGTGAGGAGGGTGTGGGTAGCGGAGGTGAGAAGGAGGGCCGTGAGAAACAGAGAAACCATCGTCGAATGTGGAAACGGAGCGATTTATCCGACATACAAAAGGACATGATCAGTGGCTATAAGGCCAAGAGTGCAAACTCCTCAGAAATGGCTATGTTTCCAAACAGTTCGCTCCCCGCGGTGGTTTAAGTATACCGTGGATGGCAAAACTGCGGTTTCCAAAGCCAGCGTGGAGGCAACAGTGGTGCACCAAGGGCCATAGATGCCAGGGTTAAACACCGGCTGCCGAGATGTCTGCTAGCGTTTTTTCTTTTTTTTTTTTTTTTTTGGTCATCAGTCTACTGACTGGTTTGATGCGGCCCGCCACGATTTCCTTTCCTGTGCTAACCTCTTCATCTCAGAGTAGCACTTGCAACCTACGTCCTCAATTATTTGCTTGACGTATTCCAGTCTCTGTCTTCCTCTACAGTTTTTGCCCTCTACAGCTAGCTCCCTCTAGTACCATGGAACACATTCCCTCATGTCTTAGCAGATGTCCTATTATTCTGTCCCTTCTCCTTATCAGTGTTTTCCACATATTCCTTTCCTCTCCGATTCTGCGTAGAACCTCCTCATTCCTTATCTTGTTAGTCCACCTAATTTTCAACATTCGTCTATAGCATCACATCTCAAATGCTTCGATTTTCTTCTGTTCCGGTTTTCCCACAGTCCATGTTTCACTACCATACAATGCTGTACTCCAGACGTACATCCTCAGAAATTTCTTCCTCAAATTAAGGCCGGTATTTGATATTAGTAGACTTCTCTTGGCCAGAAATGCCTTTTTTGCCATAGCGAGTCTGCTTTTGATGTCCTCCTTGCTCCGTCAGTCGTTGGTTATTTTACTGCCTAGGTAGCAGAATTCCTTAACTTCATTGACTTCGTGACCATCAATCCTGATGTTAAGTTTCTCGCTGTTCTCATTTCTACTACTTCTCATTACCTTCGTCTTTCTCCGATTTACTCTCAAACCATACTGTGTACTCATTAGACTGTTCATTCCGTTCAGCAGATCATTTAATTCTTCTCCACTTTCACTCAGGATAGCAATGTCATCAGCGAATCGTATCATTGATATCCTTTCACCTTGTATTTTAATTCCACTCCTGAACCTTTCTTTTGTTTCCATCATTGCTTCCTCGATGTACAGATTGAAGAGTAGGGGCGAAAGGCTACAGCCTTGTCTTACACCCTTCTTAATACGAGCACTTCGTTCTTGATCGTCCACTCTTATTATTCCCTCTTGGTTGTTGTACATATTGTATATGACCCGTCTCTCCCTATAGCTTACCCCTACTTTTTTCAGAATCTCAAACAGCTTGCACCATTTTATATTGTCGAACGCTTTTTCCAGGTCGACAAATCCTATGAAAGTGTCTTGATTTTTTTTAGCCTTGCTTCCATATTTAGCCATAACGTCAGAATTGCCTCTCTCGTCCCTTTAATTTTCCTAAAGACAAACTGATCGTCACCTAGCGCATTCTCAAGTTTCTTTTCCATTCTTCTGTATATTATTCTTGTAAGCAGCTTCGATGCATGAGCTGTTAGGCTGATTGTGCGATAATTCTCGTACTTGTCAGCTCTTGCCGTCTTCGGAATTGTGTGGATGATGCTTTTCCGAAAGTCAGATGGTTTGTCGCCAGACTCATATATTCTACACACCAACGTGAATAGTCGTTTTGTTGCCACTTCCCCCAATGATTTTAGAAATTCTGATGGAATGTTATCTATCCCTTCTGCCTTATTTGGCCGTAAGTCCTCCAAAGTTCTTTTAAATTCCGATTCTAACACTGGATCCCCTATCTCTTCTAAATCGACTCCTGTTTCTTCTTCTATCACATCAGACAAATCTTCACCCTCATAGAGGCTTTCAATGTATTCTTTCCACCTATCTGCTCTCTCCTCTGCATTTAACAGTGGAATTCCCGTTGCACTCTTAATGTTACCACCGTTGCTTTTAATGTCACCAAAGGTTGTTTTGACGTTCCTGTATGCTGAGTCTGTCCTTCCGACAATCATATATTTTTCGATGTCTTCACATTTTTCCTGCAGCCATTTTGTCTTAACTTCCCTGCACTTCCTATTTATTTCATTCCTCAGCGACTTGTATTTCTGTAATCCTGATTTTCTCGGAACATGTTTGTACTTCCTCCTTTCATCAATCAAATGAAGTACGTATTTCGTCTGTTACCCATGGTTTATTCGCAGCTACCTTCTTTGTATCTATGTTTTCCTTCCCAACTTCTGTGATGGCCCTTTTTAGAGATGTCCATTCCTCTGCAACTGTACTGCCTACTGCGCTATTCCTTATTGCTGTATCTATAGCGTTAGAGAACTTCAAACGTATCTCGTCATTCCTTAGTACTTCCGTATCCCACTTCTTTGCGTATTAATTCTTCCTGACTAATGTCTTGAACTTCAGCCTACTCTTCATCACTACTATATTGTGATCTGAGTCTATATCTGCTCCTGGGTACGCCTTACAGTCCAGTATCTGATTTCGGAATCTCTGTCTGACCATGATGTAATCTAATTGAAATCTTTCCGTATCTCCAGGCCTTTTCCAAGTATACCTCCTCCTCTTGTGATTCTTGAACAGGGTATTCGCTATTACTAGCTGAAACTTGTTACAGAACTCAATTAGTCTTTCTCCTCTTTCATTCCTTGTCCCAAGCCCATATTCTCCTGTAACCTTTTGTTCTACTCCTTCCCCTACAACTGCATTCCAGTCGCCCATGACTATTAGATTTTCGTCCCCCTTTACATACTGCATTACCCTTTCAATATCCTCATACACTTTCTCTATCTGTTCATTTTCAGCTTGCGACGTCGGCCTGTATACCTGAACTATCGTTGTCGGTGTTGGTCTGCTGTCGATTCTGATTAGAACAACCCAATCACTGAACTGTTCACAGTAACACACCCTCTGCCCTACCTTCCTATTCATAACGAATCCTACACCTGTTATACCTTTTTCTGCTGCTGTTGATATTACCCGATACTCATCTGACCAGAAATCCTTGTCTTCCTTCCACTTCACTTCACTGACCCCTACTATATGTAGATTGAGCCTTTGCATTTCCCTTTTCAGATTTTCTAGTTTCCCTACCACGTTCAAGCTTCTGACATTCCACGCCCCGACTCGCAGAACGTTATCCTTTCGTTGATTATTCAATCTTTTTCCCATGGTAACCTCCCCCTTGGCAGTCCCCTCCTGGAGATCCGAATGGGGGACTATTCCGGAATCTTTTGCCAATGGAGAGATCATCATGACACTTCTTCAATTACAGGCCACATGTCCTGTGGATACACTTTACGTGTCTTTAATGCAGTGGTTTCCATTGCCTTCTGCATCTTCATATCGTTGATCATTGCTGATTCTTCCGCCTTTAGGGGAAATTTCCCACCCATAGGACAAGAGAGTGCCCTGAACCTACATCCGATCCTCCGCCCTCTTTGACAAGGCCGTTGGCAGAATGAGGCTGACTTCTTATGCCGGAAGTCTTCGGCCGCCAATGCTGATTATTTATCAAAATTTAGGCAGTGGCGGGGATCGAACCCGGGACCGAAGGCGTTTTGATTTTGAATCAAAGACGCTACCCCTAGACCACGGGACCCTGCTAGCGTATAGACGTGCAACTGTTGAGCATCTGCCAGCCAGATGAACCAAGGCGCTAAAAACATTGCCTCCTCAGAGACCGGTCTGCGAACGTTGTTGCATATGGGTCTCTGCAGCAGGTGCCTGGTTCATGCGCCCATGCTGACTGCTGTTCATCGGCGACGAAGGCTGGAATTTGCACGCCAATACCGCAGCTGGACGCTCCATCGGTCAGATGGGCGTTGGCATGTAGGGCCTGAGTCGTCTGAAAGCAAATACTGTGCAACCAGGAAAGCGCATTAATATTTCCATGGCATTCCCTGGATGATCTCGTCTTCTGGAAGCTGCAATGGAGCAATACAAGCATACATCTATTCTTGGCGACCATGTTCACCCATATATGCATTTTGTCTTTACTCAGCACGGAAGCATCTAGCAGCAAAGTACAAAGTGTCACACAGCTCACAATGTCCGTGCGTGGTTCTAAGAGAACCAGTATGAATTTACCGCACTCGCCTGGTAGCCAACTCCTCGGATTTAAACACAATCGAGAATCTGTATGACCAGTTCGATCGGGCTGTTCGTGCCATGGATCCACAATTGAGAAACCTAGGACTGCTATCCACGTCACTGGAGTCGACATGGCTCCACATCCCTGTCGGTACCTTCGACAACCTCGTCTATACTCTTCCTGTACGTCTTGCAGAGATCCATACTCAAGAAGATCATTATTCAGGTTTTGACGTGTGGTCACATTGATGTGACAGGACTGTGTAGCTAGGGTTAACCATTCCTCATATGTCTGACGTCTTTTGCGGCGAAACTTGTGACCCGAATGACTTTACTGGTGTAAGCTGCCGCCAACACACCGGTCGGCAAAGATGTAGCGCGAAGATCGATAGTAGGTCCTGGATCAAGTGCACCTATCACGAGAGAGGCCAGAGACACCCTGCAGGCAACAAACCACCAACGCCCTCTCGACATCACGTATTTAGGCAGCCGCCGCAATTGACCGGAGGTCTTCACTAACTCACATTCCAGTTTGGCGTCTGTCAGTCCACTCGCAAAGTGGATCACAGGCTACAATAGTACATAGCGACCAGAATTGTGATTGTAGCAACATTATCGATATTGTCTGCAAGAGGACTATTACTGAGGAGCTTGTGCCACAACTCGTGGACTCTGTTCAAGTTAATAGCAGCTTTATCTGTTCATGTAAATAAAGAACCCTGCTTCCCGCGTTACAAGACTCGACAGTGGCGACGAGGGTATTACAATCATGGAGGATTTATTCACTATAGTCCCCTTCGTGATGGTGACAAGCAACAGCGTAGAGTCTTTAAATTTATTCTCGGGTCGGACATGGAAGAAAACAAATTCCGTTAACGATTAGTGTTCAGTGACAAGGCTGCCTGCCAGCTAAGTAGAGAAGTGAACCGCCACATCATTTGGAGATTACTGTGAATACAGCAGCCACGTGACACACACTTTCCGAGCCGTTATGTGTTTATAACCGATTCCCGATAAAACTACCTACTGCACTTTCTTTTTCGCATAGAAGACGCTTACAGACACAACGAAACGGTAGACCTTCTGCCTATGGAGCAACCCATGATGAAGAAATTAGTTTGCTCTGCACTCGTTTGTAGCTCATTATGTCTTGTACACGTCCACCGCGGCGCTCGAGGTCACAGCACCAAGTTACGACACCTGAAGATGGAATATAAGTGCCCGAAACATGTCATGTGTTAAATAAAAAGAACCTTACAACTGCAGCAGTACTTTCTACCTCTGTTAAATTAGTTTTTATGATATCCCAGTTTTCAATTTCCCACAAAGATTCAGAGCTTCAACCAGGGAAGTGTGGAACGAAGAATGGCAGGACGACTCCTAAAGAAAGCTAACAGCTTTTGAACCGGAGACTTTTCCAGCTCTCACACGTGGTGAGTCCCGCTAAAGACTCATCAAATACTCTGTAAGAAAAAAAAACAGACGCACCACGAAATAGTTATCCAAATAGAACAGAAATAGGTGGAGGTGATGTACATGTACGGACAAGCAAATGAGGACAATTTAAGGCAAACTGGATGATTTATTCAAGAGAATCACAAATCGAGATACTCTATAACGCGTTCGGTCGCCTCTGGCACTTACGCAAGTAGTTATCCGGCTTAGCATTAACTAATAGAGTTTTTGGATGTCCTCGTGAGAGATAACTTGCCAAATTCTGTCCAACTGGCGCCTTAGATCGTCAAAATTCCGAGATAGTTGGAGAACGCTGCCCATAATGCTCCAAACGATCTCAGTCGGGGTGAGATCCAGCAACCTTGCTGACTAAGGTAGGGTTTGGCAAGCACGAAGACAAGCAGTAAAAACACTCGTCCTGGACGGGCGGACACTATCTTGCTGAAATATGATCCCCGGATGGCTTCCCGTGGAGGTCACCCCAGACCGTCGTTCCTGGTTATTAAGCCGTGTGGCGGATGACGATCAGGTTGGTATCCCACTGCTATCTCAGACGTCTCCAGGCACGTCTTCGCTGGTCATCGGATCTAAGTTCGAAGCTGGACTCGTCACTGAAGACAGTTCTGTTCCAATCAATGACGTTCCAGGCCGAATGTATCTGACACCAATTCATCTTAGCTTTTTTGTGTACAGAGGAATATGGTAGTTGGAGAAAGGGCCACTGTGAACTCAGCCCCTTTTCTGTCAGCCGCTATTAAAGGTCCTTGTGGTCACTGAAGTATCTGTTACACGTCGGATCAATGATAATGATAAATCCAGGATTATGAGTGCCTATATGGTGACTGCTCGATTCTCTCGTTCAGTCGTCTCTCTAGGTTCAAATGGCTCTGAGCAATATGGGACTTAACATCTCAGGTCATCAGTCCCCTAGACTTAGAACTACTTAAACCTAACTAATCTAAGGACATCACACACATCCATGACCGAGGCAGGATTCGAACCTGCGACCGTAGCAGCAGCGCGGTTCCGGACTGAAGGGCCTAGAACCGCTCGGCCACAGCGGCCGGCGTCTCTCTTGGTCCACCGCTTTCTTCTTGGCGCTGTGTTCGACCGTGGTTCACATGTTCCTGTATCATCGCTCCTAATCAAATGTCGAGCAATTCTCCGATTGCTCCTAGCGGCTCGTCTCTCAAACGCTGACATGTATGTACAATGCTAATGCGCCTATCTTAGACGCATAGTTTCAAATGTTCAAATGTGTGTGAAATCTTATGGAATTTCTAAGGTCATCAGCCCCTAAGCTTACACGCCACTTAACCTAAATTATCCTAAGGACAAACACACACACCCATGCCCGAGGGAGGACTCGAACCTCCGCCGGGACCAGCCGCGACGCATAGTTTCTATCCAACTGTGTACACGGAATGAAATTCGCCAAAACTTTACGCCCTGGTATTCAATGTCCCCCGTTTACTCCCCCTGCCAGCTTATAACGTCGCGAGTCAAACCGCAATAGCATTTTATTGCAGTAAGCTACCTTGCAGTATGGGCTCGTAGCTTTGGAGACAGTGGAGGTGACAGCAGCTTGTATCTCAGCGTGATTCACTCGCACCTGTCGCTAGCACGACCGTGGGAAGTGCTACTTGTGTCAGTTACAGCGACAGAATATTCAAACCCTTAAGAATGTAAACTAACTATACTAAATCTTACTCAATTTCAAAAAGCTTTGTATTTAGCCTTTTGTTATTAAAAAAAGCTGGCTGCAAAATCTTAGCTTCCTGATGCTTAAATAACGTTCACTATTTTTCGTAATAGAGGATTCAGTAAGAATTAATATTCATTTAATGACTATTTGTTTTATTGTGTAAATAAATGAGAGTAAATGAGAGTCTGTATGTCGGACATACGTGAAGATTCAATATTATCCCCTGTTAAACATTATGTAACATGGTCATGGGAAAGTGTGCAACAAGCTGTTGCAACGAAAGCTGTAAGTACCCTTAGTTGCTGATGACGTATGTCCAAGTGTGCTTGTTTTTGTAAGGAGGCAGCCAGAATAGTTATTTGTAGAGTAATGTTTTTCTAAAGTTATGTCAAGATTAGTTTTCGTTTGGTTTGGTTGGGTGGAACATTTTATTAATGTTTGCAGCATAAAATGACCTAAATGCATCTGTGAAAGTTGATTGGAGTAAAACAGTTTAGGAGCGAAAATGATCTTGAAAGATGGAGCTGATACATTTGATCAAACAATCAGAGTGAAGTCTTTCCTGCGCTCTATCAAGTAGTATATGTGCTGTGAGCAACGGCATGGAGCAGTCGTGGTCTCGCTGTAGGACGCGCAGGTCATGTTGATGTGTCCGAAAAAGTTATATGTAAAATGAAGAAGGTTCCGTTTATATCGCTGTGAAAGCAGATGCATTTATGGACAGATTGTGAAAATTTGAGCATTGTGAAGGAATTAGTTGGAGAGATAAGCGCGTGTGAACTCTTGGCATTTGTGAAGAGTTCCGCGTGGCATATTTCGTAATCGTTTCCGAAATAGTTAGCGAGCAACTTCTTTTAAAGAAATCCACTGAAAAGGACTGAATGTAAAACTCATGTTGTAGCTGAGTATAATCTGTGAAAATTGCTTAACAGTTCGAGTTGATCTTTGGTTCATTTCTGGCTGTCTTTATGTGTGTACTAGATGGTATGAGGTGTGAGATGAAGTCAGTGATATTAGCTGTTAGTTCTAAATGCGGGCTGATGGCACCTATTTGATTTGGCATCTAAAGCAAATAAAGAACTATTTGCCGGATTTTGACATTTTTATGAGAAATGAAACAATCGCCCTCCGACCGAAAATTGTTATATTTACATGACATTTAGCTACAGAGTTAATGCGGACTGTGCTAACGTAAGTATCGACGATGTTTTTCTTCAACGGTGCTTTTAACACCGTCAGAACAGTATCTACGTTGCAGAGAAGCGGGTTGGTGACCAGATGCCGTATTGAGGTAGGTGGAACTTTTGTGGTTGGCAGTGCAGCGAAAGAAGCAGTAAGCTGTTACGCGACTTTTAACCCAGTAACGCCGCAAGCTCCATGGTGAAACTGCACTGCAGCGTCACACATACATCCATCAGCCACCAAAGTTTACAATTTTGCGTTTTCCATCGATACCTGTATGAATATCAATTTCTGACCAATTTGCATAATTCCTTCCTGATGCATCGCTTTTTGTCTAACTGTGTATTTAATTAATACCAAACCCAATCACAGATTCGAATTTTAGAAGAGATTACGAAAAAATGACTGCATCAAGGGGTGACTGAGGGCAATGAATATAATCAACGAATTGATGAATCTAATAGGCAAATTTTCCCCGTAAATGTAATTTTTTCCACGATTCTGAACTGGCCGAGGTGTTTCCGAGGAAAAGGGCCACACAATTTTGAGAATGCTGGAAATCAGTTTATTAAAATAGTACAGTAAAAATAGCATAATAAATAGTATAGTATAGTGAAATGGTGTAGTATAGTAAAAGTAGTGTAGAAGAAAAGCACAAGCCATTGCATTCTAACTTGCTTTCCATGCTGTCGCAGAAGAAAACTTACGCGCGCGCGTGTGTGTGTGTGTGTGTGTGTTTTGGTCTGCTTTGGCGCCGCTCTGGCGTAGCCAACGTGAGAAACCAAAGACCCCTGCCGCTCAGTAACAAAATAAGTGTGTGTGTGTGTGTGTGTGTGTGTGTGTGTGTGTGTGCGCGCTTTGGCGCCTCTCTGGCGTAGCCAACATAAGAAACCAAAGACCACTGCCGCTCAGTAACAAAGTAAAAGGATATGTAAGCGCCGGCTCCACTGTAAGGTTGGTACCAAGGACTATAATTTTCTGGCTGAGGGTGGTAAGCCAATAAAATCGTCGCAGACACGTTCTCCAGTTCAATGTAAAGAAATATTCAGTCGTGCTCGGCTGGGTATAGTTCATAACGGAGATTCTCGTACATGTCTGCCACCGACTTTGTTCTGATATGTGGTGAGCTCATTACCTGGGGTCAGAGGTGTATTGAGAATTTACTGTGGCAAGTCAGCCGTATCTCAGAAAGATGCAGCCGATCTCCGCCATCGCTGTAACAACTTGCACTCCCAGCCAGTTCTGCAAGCAGCCTAGCACCAGAGCGCCGCCATTGCTTCTGTGGTAAGCTACGTGCATATTCGTCCGCGCCGACGTTCTCATCTCTATTACTATTATGGTTCGTTAGTTTCTTACTTAGTTGCTTACTTCAGATTAGTTCCCTCTCGATACATAAAGCAATTCTTCCTAAAGACTGGAAAGCTCTCCCACCTTTATTTACCTTGTGTGCTTTGCATATTCTTTTCCTCAGATAGCTTGCTTGTGCCACTAGTAGTCCAGAATTGGGAATTCATTGACATTTCTCCCACTGTGGAAGTGGCCTCACTTTTCATCCCATGTGTTTGAGATCAATATACAAAATTCTGGATTCAACCGCTGCATCTCTTTCACTCGTTTGCAGACTTCCCATTCTTTCATTATTTCATAGTTCAGGTTTTATGGCTTCAGGTGTTCGTTTCCCTGTTATGGGCATTTGCATCACTGATGAGTGGTTTTGGAATTCCAGCCGTCCCTGGGATTCCGAGCTTCTGAAGCTCGCCTCCCGTCGTTTTGCTGCTGACAGGGCTCTTGGGTGCGACATTCAGTTCTGCATTGACTTTTGCTGCTGTCGTCCTCTAACTTTTCGTCACAATCCCTTCATTGACCTTCGCCCCGATCACTCCACATAGACTTTCTTTGGAGTTATGACAGCGTATGACGTTTTCCCGCTTTCCCTCTACGCGGTATAAATCTTCCAGACAGTGCCTCTTGAAACACCAAACACTTCATCTACCTCGGTTACTGAAGCACCTACCACGCTGGCACCAACAGTGTGTCCAAGTTCGACATCACTCAGCTCCGACCTGACGCACTGAAAACTACACAGAACACCGTCCTGACCACAATTGAAACTTGAAATGTAGTGAGGACACTACACAGGTGCCGTTCCTGGACAAATACAACAGCGCGACCTGTATTCTTGGATAATATCTGCATTTATTTTCTAGCATGCGTTTCTCGTAGTTTTCCATGTTTTTATGCAAACCTGTACCTCAATACAAACAGACGGTTGATGGTGGCCGCTAGGACATCGCATCTAGTTTTACCCATGCACTCTGCTATTAGTATGGCCCTCGCCGCTCTTGAAAACTCATTGCACTGCTGTAATACAAACATAACCAGCAGAATGTTGCACCTAACAAGGGAACCTTCCCATCGCACCCTCCTCAGATTTAGTTATGAGCTGGCACAGTGGATAGGCCTTGAAAAACACAGATCAATCGAGAAAACAGGAAGAAGTTGTGTGGAACTATGAAAAAAATAAGCAAAATATACAAACTGAGTAGTCCATGCGAAAGATAGGCAACATCAAGATTAGTGTAAGCTCAGGAGGGCCGTGGTCCCGTGGTTAGCGTGAGCAGCTGCGGAACGAGAGGTCGTTGGTTCAAGTCGTACCTCGAGTGAAAAGTTTACTTACTTTATTTTTGCAAAGTTATGATCTGTCCGTTAGTTCATTGACGTCTCTGTTCACTGTAATAAGTTTAGTGTCTGTGTTTTGCGACCGCACCGCAAAACCGTGCGATTAGTAGACGAAAAGACGTGCCTCTCCAATGGGAACCGAAAACATTTGATCGCAAAGTCATAGGTCAACCGATTCCTCCACAGGAAAACACGTATGATATATTCTAAACGACAATGGTGACGGCATGTGCGTCAGATGACAGGAATATGTTGTCGACCCACCTAACTTGTACACTTGGCGAATGGGTAAAAAGATTCTTCTACCTTTCCCGATTTAGGTATTCTTGTGGATGTGATAATCACTCCCAAAAAGTGATGAAAACCTAAGAGTTTGTCACATAAACTGCATCAAATGAATGCAACAGTTTCACAGTCGCACAGTTTTCCCTGTGCTCTGTCGAAACATATGTTTTTAACGTTTTCAAATTGTTCCGTGTGTAGACCGTCAAATCCATCGGACGGACGGACAGATAATAATTGTCTGAAAATAAAAAATTAAACTTTTCACTCGAGGGAAGACTTGCACCAAGGACCCCTCGTTCCGCAGCTGCTCACGCTAACCACGAGACCACGGCGCTCCTGAGCTCACACTGTCCTAGATGTTGCCTATCTTGCTATCTTGCGCATCGACTATTCAGTTTGTATATTTTGCTTACTTTTTTTTCAAAGTTCCACACAACTTCTTACTGTTTTCTTGACTGATATGTGTTCAGCTTTTCAAGCCCTATCCACTGTGCCAACTTATAACTAAATCTGAGGGGGGTGCGATGGGGAGGTTCCCTTGTAAGACAGGATCTGATGTTCAACGCGATTTAGGACCGCTGTTGACTCTTGAACTTTTAATATGTCTGCTTGAAAACATCTGTGCCGCAGTTTTCGTAATATCATTCCTCCTGTGTGTATAAAGCCGGCAGCTATGGTCGAGTGGTTCTAGGTGCTTCAGTCCGGAACCGCGCTACTGCTACGGTCGCAGTTTCTAATCCTGCTTCGGGGGTGGATGTGTGTGATGTCCTTAGGTTAGTTAGCTTTAAATAGTTCTAAGTCTAAGGGATTGATGACCTCAGATGTTAAGTGCCATAGTGCTTAGAGCCATTGGAACCCGTTTTTTTTCTGTGTGTATGTCATCCAGAAGGCGCCAATCGTATTTTCCCTAGTTCAGTATAAGATGCTGTTCACCAATTTTTCGGTTTCAGGATCTCCTAAAGCTTAATTTTTGCCTGATGACTTTCAATGGCGTCGTTTTATCACAAAATAACAAGTAACACTTTATTTTAGTGAACCTGGCAAGCTACCTACGTGTATACAATATTGAAAGTAATTCGTAACAAGTTTTGAACTATTGATCTGATTCTATTGCGTTATTAACTATCATTACAGTATTCCAGTCTCTGAAAAAAGTCTTAGACACAATAAAAAATTACATATGGAAAAAAATGAACCTTAGTAGGTTCCTGGTAAGAACAGCTAATACACTGTCCAGTCACATTAATTTGACTACCTGTGAGAAGCATGTGTAATCACCTTTTGCAGCGCGGTGACTGGTTCGAGAAGAGCAGTACGAGAATTAGTGACGTAGTGCAAGGTACCGGCAGGGATGCGGAACCATGACAAGTTCAGTGCCGTGGCTACCTGCTCTGATTGTTAAACGGCGATCTTGTCGAACAAGTTCACCGATTTTTTCAATGTTTGCATCAGTTTTTGCTAACAATGGTCTGCCAGTGCGAGTGTCATCACTGGTGTCTTCGCGGCCATCTTTAAATCGTTTAAACCACTCAAACACTTGTGTTCGCGATAAACAATCATCGCCGTACACTTGTTGTAACATTACAAACGTTTCACTTGCAGATTTTCCTAGTTTGAAACAAAATTTGATGTTAACACGTTGTTCTTTCTGTACACTCAACATTTTCCGACGCACAGACAAAACGTCAACTACTTAAAACAGACGCCACGGGCAGACTGAGTGCAGGAGGCAGATGAAACTCGAGCAGTAGGCGGAGCGAGAGTCACGTGACAGGCCACGCGACTTTCAGCCTCATTGCATTCGTTTTATTGTTTCACCAGTACTAGTCCGGTTTTTTTCTAGCCACACCTCGTATATGTACACTAGATTAGTAGTTTCGGTGTGGTTAAATTAACATCTTCAGATCCTCAGTGTCCGGGTTATGAAATGACGCTTTACGATAAACCATCAAACCATCGTAATGGACTTCAAATATGGTTCAAATGGCTCTGAGCACTATGGGACTTAACTTCTAAGGTCATCAGTCCCCTAGAACTTAGAACTACTTAAACCGAACTAACCTAAGGACATCACACACATCCATGCCCCAGGCAAGATTCGAACCTGCGACCGTAGCGGTCGCGCGGTTCCAGACTGTAGCGCCTTTAACCGCTTGGCCACCACGGCCGGCCGTAATGGACTCATCATGAAAATAGAGTAAAATATTTAAAACATATAACGGTGTCATGGCAGCAGAGTGACACAGGTGTGTCACGTCAAGACGTGCTGCATGTGTCTTAGTTGACTTCTGGCTACATCCTCAAGTACGCAAGTCTCTGACACATGCTGCACACCTTAACGTGACAGACTTGTATGACTCTGTGTTGGCATGAGGACACAGTTATACTTTTTAATGTTTTTGTCTCTTCTCACCACGAGTCCTTTACGATGGTAAAAATGCGAACGTGCCTTCTACCATATAACACGATTTCATAATCTGTACCCTATCTGAAGATGACAGCTTAGCCCTGCCGAAACTAGCAGTACAGTGTACTTACATGCGATCAAGGCAATGAAAACATGCCTGAAGCTTTATTTACGCTAGAAAAAAAACGTTTGCCGGCCGCTGGTGGCCGAGCGGTTCTGGCGCTACAGTCTGGAACCGCGCGACCGCTACGGTCGCAGGTTCGAATCCTGCCTTGGGCATGGATGTGTGTGTTGTCCTTAGGTTAGTTCGGTTTAAGTAGTTCTAAGTTCTAGGGGACTTATGACCTCAGCAGTTGAGTCCCATAGTGCTCAGAGCCATTTGAACCAGCCAAAAAAACGTTTAAAGACAATTAAATCCAACAGCTTTGTTACGAGTTCAGTAATTCAGTGCAAAATACTAGAAGAAATAAACAGCGTGTCAGAGGTCTTGCAGACCAAAAGTAAGGACACTGCAGTTGAATATGGCCGCTTAGAGACAGCACTGTTAGAAACAGCTAGCAACAAAGCACAGTTTGACACATTCTTTTGCAAAGCTTTAGACATCAGTGAAATGTATGGCACCGAGAACCCTTTCCCTAAGAAATGAACAAAAAAGCTGTAAAGAAAAATAAATAAGTATTTGGGGGGGGGGGCAGTGCTAGATGTGAGAGATGGAATGTGGGCGACATTTGTTGAGTTGAGAAAAGGTCAAGCGACAGGAATTTTGGAGTATGGGGGGGAGTGGGGGGAAGAAGGGGCCCCAATTTATGTACTTGTCCCAAGGTCTAATTACTTTAGTTAGCCACTAAAATAAGGTCGTCTCCTCAACGTTATTCGACCAGCACATTGAGCAAGTTGTGGACCGAAATCGTGGAGAAATCTGGAAACGACATTAGATTTTAGGGAAAAGAGGAGAAAAATTCGAGGTTTAATGTACTTATCATAGTTCTGTCAGAGACTGAAAGAGGTGTTGCGAGAGTGGTTGAAACAAACGGATAGTCTTGAAAGTAGACTACACGAGGAATATTAGCAGAAGTGGAACACGGATAATGGTATTAGGTCGAATAAAATCAGGCGATGATGACGGAATTAGATTATGAAATACGACATCAAAAGTAGTAGGTTTTGTTATTTGACGGACAGCGACCGTTGTATACAGGATATAAAATGCTGGTTGACACTAGGATGACCAAAATTTCTGAGAAACAGAAATTTTGTTAATAAGGAATATATATTAAAATGTCAGGAAGCTTTTCTTCTTACGGTGTATCACTCCTACTCACCAGCCTTCAGAGTTGTTCTCCTGCATACATAGCGGGACCAGCACTCCTGGAAGAAAGGATAACGCGGAGAAATAGCTTAAGTACAGTATAGGACATGGTTTCCACAGAATGAATTTTCATCCTGATATTTTTTTGCCTCATTTATGTTTGTAGATATCAAAGTGGCGAAAGTGTGTGATGCTTGTGAATCCCTAGTACAGGACACCACGAAATTTATAGAGAAACCAAAGGTATGTTGAAACTTCGAAGACGGGCAGATACACGTACAATTTTAATGTCTGTTGCATTTATAAAATAAGTTTGGCGCCAAACATAATGGTTGGAGTAAGTGAACCATCAGCCACAGAAAGTGGTTGGTACATATAGATGGCAACCTGCACGTAGCAACTCTTATTTTCACAGAGAAAATATAGACTACACTAAAACCAATGTTGGAAACATAATGAGGAACAAATGACAATCATTTATTAACATCATATACAGAGTGTCCCAGGAGAAATGGTCAATATTTGGGCACGTGACAGAAGCGGTCTTTCGAAGCAAAGCACTCCTGTAAACATGGGCCTCAAAATGCATACCTTACGAGCTATGAGCACTACTTCATCTTCGATACTGTGAAATAAATCTCTTCTACCGAAAACTCTTTGCTTTCCTTATTTTTAGAGCTGGTAATATGGGGAAAAATTCCAATAGGCATTGGCTCTAAATTGCCTGCCGTAAGAGCTATGAGCACTTGTTCAGTAGAAGAGAAGTGCTTCAGTGTAGCGAAGATGATCAAGTGCTCATGGCTCTTAATGTATGCATTTCAGAGCCAATATTTACTTGACTTTTTTTTCTTCGAATCATCGTTCCTGTTATATCCATAAATTTTGACCGTTCCTCCTGGGACACCTTGTAAACACAAATGCTCATCTTTTGTTTGATGTTGCGTAAGTGAGGCACTGATGTTAAATTTTTGGGCATTGGTCTAAACCTGACTCAACGATGACTAACTAGACTAACGGTAGTTCCAGTATGGTTCTGCTGGTGGTAACAGTAATTACGTTATGTGTCCGTTAACAATGCACACCTGAAACACCGTAAACTACAACACTGCAATGAAGCTGTTCGACGATAACTAATTATAACTGTGATAACTGATACCAACTGCGATAACTGTTGGTAACTGAGTGAGTGGAGCTGTACCTGCGCTTTTCTTCCCAATTTTTTGATCATGTTCCTTTGAAGACTCGTCTGCCGTCAAGTGGAACCAAGACGAAGTCCCTGTCTCGAGCGCCGTATGGGATATCTGAGCTTTTCTATGGCGGATGGAGCAGACTATCTATTTGACTTATAGCAGAAGCGTTATTTGGTCCCTGTTTGGTGCACCCTCTGTGGCGACTAATCGTAACAATATGACGCCAAGCTGAATAACAGTCATGCCTAGTGTCGGGCTCTATGCAAGAAGCTGTATACTGTACCTGAAGAGAAAAGGTAGAAATAATTAATACAGGTTGCTTTTTCCACTGTGTACAAAGTCTAGGGCTTGATCGATGAGAGAATATAACAAAAAAGATCTAATGAACTTATGTACGGAAATGCGTGTGGTTTCCATGTTAGAGACCATTTATTCAATCATACTTTGTTACAAAAACTGCGGTATAATAAGGGCTATATCATGCAGTCACAGTTACAGTATGAGTTGAAAATGGTTTCTCTGTGCCTCAGCGCATGCATACGTGTACGCACAGTAGCATGTTCTGTCTCACACGCTACATCCGAACAGTGTCATATGCAGTTTGAATACGCTGCTCCAGTGTTCCCACATCCGGAATGTGGCTCTGCGGACACGATACTTTTGAGATGGCCCTGTAACCAGAAACTGCACAGGTTGAAGTCTGATCAACGAGCGGACCATGCAACTGGATCCTCTCGTCCGATCCATCGACGAGGGAAGACACGACTGAGATGCCTCCGAGCGTTAATGGCAAAGTAGGATAGAGCACCATTACGTAGCAGCCACATAACCCTTTGAATCATCAATGGCACTTCTTCCAGCAAGGGAGGCAAACTCACCCGCAAGTAACGCCGATAGTTCCGGCTCCGTGGTCCCAAAATACGGTCGTCAATTATCCCGGACCGCACATTACGGCAGCACCGATGTTGATGTTTCGCTGTCACCATACCACTGCTGTTCTGCATACTATCCCACAGATGACTGTGTTGAAAGTTGAAGATACCACTCCGCGCAAAGGTGGAATCTGTTAATAGAATTGATGACACAAATCCCGGAATAGTGGTTGCCTGGTGAAGAAACCAGTGACAAAAGTGCTCCCAATGTGGAATGTCTGTCGTTAGTAAGCCCTGCACACGCTGTAAGTGATAAGGGTAGTAACAACTGTCATGAGAAATGTTCCACAAGGTCGTCTAGCTTACCCTGTACTGGTGCGCCAACTGCATGCTACTGACACGGCGGTCGCTTTACACAGTGTTACTCACCTTTTCCTCCAAGTATGGTGTCCGAACATTTCGGGATACGTCCTTAATGATGTCCTGCTTCCTGAAACGACCGTGTCTCACACAAACACTGCTGCGAACATTGAATGCTGTAGTTTTTGTCTCCTGATACAACCTAGCTGCCCGACACCCGTTGACATTTGCCTTTCCGTAAGTAAACAGCTCTCTATTGAAATACGGAACCATTGTGTACAACGCTGTGTAACATCCACTACAAGGTGAGTCAGCAAGGGAGGTGAATAGGACACAACACTAAAAATCAGTATGGCAGGAGAGGGCGCTAGGACATGACCGCCACCGGCCGCTGTGGCCGAGCGGTTCTAGGCCCTTCAGTTCGGAACCGCGCTTCTGATAAGGTCGCAGGTTCGAATCCTGCCTCGGGCATGGGTGTGTGTGATGTCTTTAAGTTAGTTAGGTTTAAGTAGTTCT
Organism: Schistocerca nitens; assembly: GCF_023898315.1. Taxonomy (NCBI): domain Eukaryota; kingdom Metazoa; phylum Arthropoda; class Insecta; order Orthoptera; family Acrididae; genus Schistocerca; species Schistocerca nitens. The sequence goes on from NC_064615.1 coordinate 830,423,865, forward strand.
AAATCTAGGGGACTGATGACCTCAGATGTTAAGTCCCATAGTGCTTAGAGCCATGTGAACAGTACCACCCTCTTGGAGGAAACCATACATACTATAAATGTGGCTGTATGGTACAGCGGGTATTAGAATACAGTATCCGTAACAAATTATGATTCAATAAATGGTCTCCAGCATGGAGACCACGCATTTTCGGCTTTCATTTTATCAGACCTTTTCTGTTCCGTACACTCTCATCGATCAGTCCCTAGAGTTTCTACACAGTGAAAAAAAAAGTCACCCTTTGTAATCTCCCAAGACTTAAGAATAGTGTAGGTGTGAGAATTCATGGCGGAGTTGAATTATTTTGCTCTCCATCCCAGAGAAAGACAAGCAGAACCTGCTCTTGCCACCCTTCCCCGCGCCATCTTAAAGTCAATTTCCCGCAACACGAGCGCTGAGGGGTAAACATGTCAAAAAGCCGCATCGCGGCCGTGACAGCGAGCAGCCGCCGCGACTGCGGAGCGTAATCAGCGAGGAAATTTCCTCGCCGCCTGAGCAGCTACACGGGAACCCACTTAGGCGGCGACAGCCGGCTGCAGCCGCCACTCAATAGGCGTTTATTTCCGGCGGCGGCGGCGGCGCCGGGGCTGGGCCCTGCGGCTCGCCTCGCCAACACAGATCCCGCGGGCGCTGCGGTGCAGAGACCCGGTGAACAGAATGAAAGGCACCGAGATCGCTGCGAGGCAGCGCGGCGCTCGGATACGACGGGAAATCTGTTACTTACGGCACGATTTCCCTCCATCTGACAGCGCTCCGAGATAGACCTCGTGGACGGCGTAATACGGGCCAAATATTTGCTCGCGGTACATAAAAATGCTAGGATCTGCGGCGCGGCCAAGAAAGGGACAACTTGTAGACGGTGCAAACACAGGCGCCAATGTAAACACGGAGATTGCTGAAGTTGGCATCACTGGGTAGCATTTTTTGCCTTAATAGTGGTTACGATGAACGCGAGCATCCAGCATTTCTTTCCTTACGAGAGTGCTGACGTTTGCCAGGGTGCACCTTAGTGGGAGGACTCATGGACAACAACGTTTACAGAATGTGTAGCCGGCAAAAGTGTATCCGCAATAACACAAGGTGTCCATCATTAAAGCGCCACTTTCAAAAAGCTGTAGAAAGAGAACCAATGCTCAGAAAGACGTCAAATTTGAACAGCTTATTATTGACGCTGGGGAAAACGCCGTGAAACAAAAAAATGGCCGCGCATGGTAGCCGCGCAGTCTCGGGCGTCCTGCCACGGTTCGCGCGGCTCCCCCCTGTCGGAGGTTCGAGTCCTCCCTCGGGCATGGATGTATGTGTTGTCCTTAGATAAGTTAGTTTAAGTTAAAGACGTGTGTAAGCCTAGGGACTGATGACCTCAGTTGTTTGGTCCCATAATACTTACCACAAATTTCCAAAAAATTTCAAGAAAATTTATGGAATAGATGTTGCTGTAACCGTCAGAATACGCATGCAACAGACACGCGCCACACGGCTGCCCCTTTGTGTGCATCCGAGACGCCCAACAATACAGTCTCCACGAAGGATCCTTCGCTGTTGATAAAGCTGTTTTACAAGAAAGGTGCCAATAGCCCTATGGAAGTTCCGGACACTCAAATATATGAAGAAAGGCACTAGCCTGGTGTCTCCCAAGGATATGAAGAAAATGATTAGAAAATTCGAAAAGGCAGATTCTTCTTAAATGTAATGTGGCAAGGGAGAAAAACAAATGAACGCGACGTCTGCCTAAAATATGGCCACAGCATTGCAGGTGAGGTCGAACTGTGATGTGCAAAAAAAATGGTTCAAATGGCTCTGAGCACTATGGGACTTAACAGCTGTGGTCATCAGTCCCCTAGAACTTAGAACTACTTAAACCTAACTAACCTAAGGACATCACACACATCCATGCCCGAGGCAGGATTCGAACCTGCGACCGTAGCAGTCGCGCGGTTCCGGACTGAGCGCCTAGAACCGCTAGACCACCGGGGCCGGCTGTGACGTGCAAACATGCAGTGCAGGGAGAACTGCCCGAGCACGGTGCGTAAAATTCTACGAAACATCCGGCAATGCTATCCAAACAAAATCATCCATGTTCATGAGTTGCTCCTTGCTGATCTGCCAGCAAGACAAACATTCGCTCTAGAAGTTCTTGCTCGCATGGAAGTGGACAGTGAATAGCCATGGAACATCCTGCGGACTGTCGGCCGAAGTGGCCGAGCGGTTCTAGGCGCTGCAGTCTGGAACCGCGAGACGGCTACGGTCGCAGGTTCGAATCCTGCCTCAGGCATGGATGTGTGTGATGTCCTTAGGTTAGTTAGGTTTAACTAGTTCTAAGTTCTAGGGGACTAATGTCCTCAGAAGTTGACTCCCATACTGCTCAGAGCCATTCGAACGATCCTGCGGACTGATGAAATCCATTTCTATTTCCAAGTACATGACAATACGCGGAATTGCAAAATATGGGCAACAGAAAATCCATACGCACCTCAAGCATTCAGCAAGGGTGACTTTGTGGTTCGGGTAAACGTCATCGTTTATTGTAGGGCCGTATTTTTTCGATGAGATGTGTTCTGCGAATCCTGGTACCTGCGTCGTCACTGAAAACTATGAGAGTCCTTTTGGCACCAATGCTATTCCAACCCTTTGACAGCGCGGATGTTTGCGCAGAAACATTTCTTTGCAAGAAGGCACTCTCTGCCAAATTGGGGGTTGCTGAGGCATTTCGTAAATGCTAGAATTATCACCCGTCATTTGCCTACAGCCTGACAGTCCCACATCACCTGGTCGTAATCCGCTTGACTTCTGGCTGTGGGGTCATCTGAGAGATGTTGCGTTCACTGCTCCAATTACGGAAGTAGCCAAAACGAAGGCACGCATTGACCAACGCATTCTGGACGTGTTCCCTGAGACATTCCGATCTGTTGTGGTACATGCTGTTTCCCGATTTCAGCTTGTATCAGAAAATGGTGGACATCATGTTGAACATGTCTTGAGCTAGTCCACCGCCAATTACAAAGCTAAGTCATTTTGATTTTTATGTGGTTTTTGGTCCCAATACAATTAAGAAAACGGCTTTTTTCCCATCTGGTGTGGTACGACCTTGCCGTAGTAGGTGTGCTTTTGTTCTGCAACGTTTCACCCTGCGTCAATAATGTGCTGTTCAAATCTGACGTCATTCTGAAGAGTGGTTCTCATTCTACAGAAAGTTTAATTATTGGCACTCTGTACACAGAAGTATGCAAAACCAAAATTAAGAATCTGTCATAGGATGATCAGTTAGGATTTAGGACAAATAAAGGCACGAGAGGGACAGTTCTGAAGATGCAATTGACACAATTGACAATGGATGCAAGGTTTAAGAAAAATCACAACACACTGATAAGTTTCGCCGACCTATAAAAATTTTTCACAACATAAATTGAACAAGTTGTCCTAAATTCTGAGGAAACTCTGTGGAAAAATTGGCAATCTTTTCATGAAGAAAGAAGTGCGTAACAATTACGTTATAAGGCCTGCATGAAATCAGTTGAGACCCCTCAGCAGGACTTCACACTTGGCGGGAAGCACTATTTTCTAGCCATCGTTGTTTGTTCACTAGGCGTTTTAAACTGAAAAGTAAAACGTAACGCTATAGATGGGCTTACTACAGACATTGTGCAACACATCTGCGCAATGTTTCACCGGATTTTCACTGTATTTTTAATTTCGCGACCGATCGGACGTTGAAAGAAAAGAAAAAAAAAAAAAGAAAAAAAAGGAGAATGAAAGGGTGCTGGGCAGGAAAACAGACTTTCAGCTCTCCTGTTTATTAATCTATACATTGAAGAAGAAGAGTCGGATTAAAATTCACGTTGATAAGATATCAATGTAAGATTCGCTGACGACTTTTCTACTCTCAGTAAAAGTCAAGAATAATTGATAGACCGCTTAATTGGAATGAACAGTCTGATGAGTTCACCATATATTGAGTAGCAGCAAATCAAAGAACCGAAACAGTAATGCGGTGTAGTGCCAATGAAATTAATGTGAAACTTGAAATCAAAATTGGGGACAGCAAAGTGTACAAAGCATAGGAATTCTGTTACGTTAGGAGCAAAATAACACCTGACGTACGAGACAAGGAGGAGTAAAAACCAGACCGGCACAAACGATGAGGTCATTCCTGACTCAAGGCATTCTGCTAATATCAAACATAAACCTTAATTTCTAGGATAAATGATGACTAACTAACAACCTCAGCTGCCGACAGGTGTTGTTGTTATACCTCGATGTGGACAGCTGAAAATGTGTGCCCCGACCGGGACTCGAACCCGGGATCTCCTGCTTACTTGGCAGACGCTCTATCTATCTGATGAGCCACCGAGGACACAGATGAATAGCGCGACTGCAGGGACTTATCCCTTGCACGCTTCCCGTGAGACTCACATTCCCAACTGTCCATAATTCTACATCTGTATTGTACCTTATAGACATTTGCCCACCCACTCATTACTCGCGCACGCGTTGGCGATTCCCGTAAGAGTTTGGGCAACCTGTGCGCATTCGCACAGACAAAGGTCAATGGCTGGGAAGCGTGCAAGGGATAAGTCCCTGCAGTCGCGCTATTCATCTGTGTCCTCGGTGGCTCAGATGGATAGAGCGTCTGCCATGTAAGCAGGAGATCCCGGGTTCGAGTCCCGGTCGGGGCACACATTGTCAGCTGTCCACATCGAGGTATAACAACAACACCTGTCGGCAGCTGAGGTTGTTAATTAGTCATCATTTATTTCAGGGAAAAGCTGCACGGTCATCAACAGTAACTGTTCTTTCGAGAACAAGTTACTGTCTTCGTATATATAGTTAAAGGCTACCCAGCCATTGACCTTTGTCTGTGCGAATGCGCACAGGTTGCCCAAACTCTTACGGGAATCGCCAACGCGTGCGCGAGTAATGAGTGGGTGGGCAAATGTCTATAAGGTACAATACATATGTAGAATTGTGGACAGTTGGGAATGTGAGTCTCACGGGAAGCGTGCAAGGGATAAGTCCCTGCAGTTGCGCTATTCATCTGTGTCCTCGGTGGCTCAGATGGATAGAGCGTCTGCCATGTAAGCAGGAGATCCCGGGTTCGAGTCCCGGTCGGGACACACATTTTCAGCTGTCCACATCGAGGTATGACAACAACACCTGTCAGCAGCTGAGGTTGTTAATTAGTCATCATTTATTTCAGGGAAAAGCTGCACGGTCATCAACAGTAACTGTTCTTTCGAGAACAAGTTACTGTCTTCGTACACTTAATTTCTAGGATAAATTGCTAAGAATTTACGTTTGGACCACCGGATTGTGTGGAAAAGAAGCATGGACTGTGGGTAGACCAGAGAGAATTGAAGCGTGGAGCTTTAAAAGGCTGCTAAAAATGAATGAAGATAAAGAATGAGGAGCTTCTCTGCAAAGCAGCGACGAGTGGAAAATGCTTACGAGAAGAAACGACAAATGTTATGACATCAACGGATAATTTCCGTGGTACTTATAGTAGCTGTAGAGGATAAAAACTACTGGTTAAGACAGACATAGCAAAATAAGAAGAGGTCTAGTTTCATCAGTAGAACCTGGCCAAGGTACACAGAAAACCAATGCAACCGGTTGGCTGATTTTTTACACATTTTTCATATAATATTAACGATAATCCTTTATACATATCCTGTAAATTGACTCGTTCCACATCGCAATTTACAGACACTTGTTTTCCTTGTAACCAAACAAACGCCGGTCGACCAAGTGTGCCATTTATAACAGTGGAAAGGATGAGGGGAAGTTGTGTACCCAATCCAAGTAATCAATGGTCCGCGCTAGCCAGGAGCTTCGGATACCGCAGCTAACCGTGAGGTGGATTTCGTGACGGCAGTTACATTCCAGACAGTACCATCTGCAGCTCTCGCAACAACTGAAACCAGAAGATTATGGCCGGCACCTCCAGTTTCGGATCATAAAGCAGGAAGCGCTTGATGATGAACAAACAGAAACCAAGGTGATATTCAGCGACGTAGCAGTCTTCCATTTATCTGGGAAGGTTAATCGCCACAGTGTGAGAGTGTGGGACACTAAAAAATCTCGCCGGACGGTGTGACCGTGCGGTTCTAGGCGCTTCAGACTGGAACCGCGTGACCGCTACGGTCGCAGGTTCGAATCCTGCCTCGGGCATGGATGTGTGTGATGTCCTTAGGTTAGTTAGGTTTAAGGAGTTCTAAGTTCTAGGGGACTGATGACCACAGATGTTAAGTCCCATAGTGCTCAGAGCCATTTGAACCATTTTTTGAAAAATCTCTTGAAATTTGGAGCATGAACGAGATTCGCCGAAGGTTAAAGTTTTCTGTCCAGTGTCACAAACGAAGCTGCATGGGTCGTTTTTCTTCTGTGTGAAGGCTGTGACGAGTACCATTACCTTGATACGCAGCTGTGGTTATTTCCACAACTGACTGCTCCGACAATTTCTCCTTCCAACAATACGGGACACCCCTGAGTGGAGCATCGACGTTCGCCACTACGTGAAAGACAAACTTCCTCATCTCTAGAATGTTTGTAGTTGTGAAGATGACGTGGCTCAGGTCACCTGAACTAAGGACTTGTGACTTTTTTCATTGGGCGTTACTTAAAGGCAGTGTTTATATACTCCCACTCTCCAGAACACTGGAAAAGCTCTGAAAAGGCATCAGTGCTGCTGTTATGGCCATTGACAGAACGTTGCTACAAGAAGTATAGAATGAACTTAACTAACACTTGGAAATGTGACACTGATAGAGCATTTGTAGAGTGCAAGATGCAAACATGGTGAGTTTATGATGCAATTCATGCATCAATCACATTGTAAATGCAATAATTTGGTAAACGTAGAGCTTTGAAAACATATGAATCATTTGTAGTAGCCCTGTATTTTTATCGAAATGAATACTTTTACCCTTTTGCTTATTTTCGTTTTATGACAACAAATTTTCAACATATCGAACCATGCTGGAACAAGACTGTAATAGTACACACCAAACAAATAAAAGCAACTTCAGAACAAGCATCAGAAAAAAAAAATTGTGTGTTCAAGTATAATTAATTGAAAAGGTTTAGTTAAAATGCCACTAATATCCACTAAAATACTGTTTATCAGCCGCAGACACAATATTGCAATTTTACCTTTCAGTTTTATCAGGAAATGGTTTCCTACAAAATTAACTAAAGATCTTGTGTATTACTTTAAATCATTTTGCAATTGTATGTTCTAAATAGTGAAATTCGTAACATGTGATCAGATTTCAATGGGGAAAAACGCTTAGGACCTTCCGGCAGCTAACAATGACTTTGTACAAGATAAGATCAGCAATTAAAAGTGCAGTGAAGTGATCCATGTGAGAAGATTTCTAACTTGATTAAGGCCGCCCTACGGAAATTAACAGACTTTGAACACGGAATGGTAGCAGGAGGTAGGCACAAGGGATATTCCATTTCGGAAGGCGGTTGAGAATTCAATATTCCGCGATGCACAGTGTCAAAAGTATCCGAGAATACCAAATTTCAGCCGGCCGCGGTGGTCTCGCGGTTCTAGGCGCGCAGTCCGGAACCGTGCGACTGCTACGGTCGCAGGTTCGAATCCTGCCTCGGGCATGGATGTTTGTGATGTCCTTAGGTTAGTTAGGTTTAAGTAGTTCTATGTTATAGGGGACTAATGACCACAGCAGTTGAGTCCCATAGTGCTGAGAGCCATTTGAACCATTTTTGAACCAAATTTCAGATATTACCTTTCACCACGGACAGTGCATTGGCCGACGGCCTTCACTTAACGACCAATAGCTGCGGCGCTATTGGTAACAGACAAGCAACACTGCATGAAGTAACCGGAGAAATCAATGTAGAACGTACGATGAACCTATCGGTTAGGACAGTGCGTCGAAATTTGGCGTTGATGGGCTTTGGCAGCAGACGACCCACGCTAGTGCCTTTGCTAACAGCACGACATCGCCTGCAGCGCCTCTTCTGGGCTCTTGATCATATCGGTTGGACCCTAGACGACCGGAAAACCGTCGCCCGGTCATGTGTTCCGATTTCAGATGACGAAAGCTGATGGTAAGGTTCGGATGTGGTGCAGACCCCACGAAGCAATGAACCTAAATTGCCAACAATTCACTGTGCACGATGGTGGTGGCTCCATAACGGTGTGGGCTGTGTTTACATGGAATGGAAAGTGTTCTCTGGATGTTCGGATACTTGGAGTACATTTTCAGACATTCATGAATGACATGTTCTCAAACAGCGATGGAATTTTTATGGATGCCAATGCACCATGTCACCTGGCCACAATTGTTCGCCATTGGTTTGAAGAACGTTCTGGACAGTACGAGCGAATGGTTTTGCCACCCAGATAGCTCGATATGAATACCATCGAACATTTATGGGACCTAATCAAGCGGTCAGCTCGTGCACAAATCCTGCGCCGGAAACACTTTCGCAGTATTTGTAATGGATTTCCAACGACTTGTTGAGTCTATGCCACGTCCAGTTGCTCCACTACAGCGGCAAAAGGAGGTACAACATGATATTACGAGGTACCCCATTACTTTTGTCACCTCAGTATATGGGTAAAACAGTGATAATTTTTCGCAATGTGGTCACAAGGATAAAACGAAACATTCATTGTATATATACGCATTCAAATGCTAAAGTTGAGACCTCTAATCCAGGCCAATAACGACTTGAAGCTTCACAGAAATAACATATTTGTCCTGGATATGCTGTAAGGAGGCATTCGATGACGATGTGGTGAACCGTTTGACAAAGTTCTCCGCAATCGCAGGTCGGTGATTCGTCTATTCCCCATTTGTAGGTTGAGTCACGGAAGATGTAATGTGACAGGTTTATTCTGCTTGGTGCTTTCCATATGTGGCGAGACAGTCTCATTCGTAGTAGTGATGGAGTAAGGTCGATAACGGGTGAAGCTTGAGCCGGTTTCAGGGCTTCCCGGTGTTGTTATCTTATGCCAATACTCTAATGTACGAGTGTGTGTTGAAAAGTAATGCCTCCGAATTTTTTGTGAGAAAACACTTAACACATTAAACGACCATTATTAATATTTTACATATTTGTTCTTCATATCTTCACATTTACTTATCTACACATTTGTGTCTCAACATAGCATGGTGACGAATACATTCCTCCCGACGAGAGACCAGTTTGTTGATACGTCCACTGTAGAATGTTTGACTTTGTTCACGCAGTCACAGCCTGACTTCTGCTTGCACTGCATCACAATCGAAGTGAAGTCCTCGAAGGTGTTCTCCAAGATTTGGAAACAGATGAAGATCGGATGGGGCCAAGTCGAGACTGTATCGAAGATTGTTATGTGTGAACCGCGAACCCAAGGCGTTGGATTGTTGCATTGTCTGGCATTGTCGTGTTGAATGCGTCGGCGATGATATGTATAGGGCGATCAACAGGGAGGTCATCAGCTGCCATACCAAACTAACAGAAAACAAGAGTTTTTTTGAGTTGTTAGCAATATGCAACAAAATGTAAACTAGAAAATGTAATCGCTGCCATCGTGGGACACTCCCAGTCACACTCTCATACAAAACCTCATGCTGAAGGAGCAGGTGCTCCACGTGTGGGCCAACTCTTCGAATTCGAAATACTATTAAAGCACGCTGTTTCACACGCACCGACATAGTTATATTACACACCTCAAATTAGGCTCTATAATTCGGAGACCTCTATCAACAGAGGGTTTCGACTTGCCTCAACCAAGAGCTAAGATCGACAGAGTAATATGCAAATCATGTAATATCTCAAATGATATTGAGAAAAGAATAAAAAATTCGAGGCATTACTTTTCAGCACTCTCTCATCGTTCTGTTAATGGTATTGACGGAAATCTAGACTTCAGAGTCTGCACAGAAGCATAAGCCAGGTTAGTGTGCAGTGGAATATGGCAGTTCGCTAAAATGTCATTGGATACCTAACTAATCTTTGCTGTCTGCCAATAAGACGAGGAACGCTACGGGTCACAACAGGTGGCCGTGGTATAGGAGTACTTTTTATAAAGCCACTAATTATTCTCACGCTCTTATTCAGTGTGGTGTCAATTTGCTCGTAGTAGCCCTTCTCAGGTCCGAATGCCAAAAAGTTTCGGATACACTGTCCGAATTTTACAGTTAAACATCTCGCACATTCCACCCCACTGTAACTCTTTTCCTGCTTCGTCGTTATTTTGTCACGGCTCTGTACTCGTAACGCCAGCTGGTGGGCATAATACAAACTCGGTGAGTTTAAGGTTCTATTCATGCAACATGTTTGTACGTGTAACTCTTTGGCAAATACAGAATATTGAAAACAAATGAATCATTCATTGTAGCCCTGTATTTAACTACGAGAGACTTATAAGTAAATGTTACTGTGAGTCAACGACTTACATTTTAATGAGGACTGTATGCATCTTACAGTTTTACTAGCTGTTTACAGTATTAGCATCTTTCGACATTGGTAGCTTTGTTTATAATATGTTGAGAATTGTAAGAAAATTTTTTGTAACTGTTTCGCACACTCAGCTTGCTAAGTGCTGCACATGAAGTCAGAATATATAATACCCGTTCAATGATGACTCAACTGGTCTACTAGCCGTACGTCTAGCATTCGTCATACGGACCGTGCATACGAACGTTGAAAGTTGAACATGCCGAGCTTCTGACGTCACAGTGCGGAAAAAGCACGTTGGAGAGTCTTTCCGAACGTGCAGATAAATATTTAGCACGTCAGATATGCTGAACGTGCGTTTGAACGTACACCAATGGGATGGAAGAACGCCATCTATGTCACAAGCACGCCATTTCTATTCGGTACAGAACGGGAGACACCATACTCGCTTCCAGCTGAAGCTCATATGTATATACGCGTTTCTAAACACAAGAAAGTTAGAATCTCTTGAAAACCTGTGGTTAATTGTTTGATATGTTGTAATAAAAGGACATGAAACATCATACTGGTGGTTAAAGTATTATTGTAGTACATGCGTACTGTGGAAGTTTGCCGTTTCGTGGCAACGGAATTTTGAGGATCCATTAAAAATTCATTGTTCTTCGTACAATTCGTTATAATTAAATGTCAGTTAATAACATATCCATGCTTAAAACTTCAGGAGATCGTAAGATGCAAAGTACTATCATTTATGGTTAGTACAGCGTAGTGAGTCCCAGAGTAAAGTATAATATGATGTGTTTCTGGTCCGCGTCTTACTGGATTCATTTTTTTTTTTTTTTGGCTAACCTGCCAGTTTTCGAATATATTCTGATACTTTATTATTAGTTCAATAAAAGTATACCCTACAATATTGTAACGTTGCTCTTGGGGGCGAAAAGAAAAAGAATTGTTATTTTTATATTTTTTGAAAAATGTCGAAAAAGTGAGTATTTTGGTGGGCCACTTGGCAACAGAATCAGATATTGATTACACTATTATAATAATAAACGTGGAGCATTTTTTATACCTGAATAAGAGCAGCAGATTGATTTATTTGATATCGTTCGGAAGAAACATTATCATTTCTGTGCATTTTTATAGTCGCGAGGTAATCATACCCGGAACAACACTAACGGACCAGAAGATTTATAGACTTTAAAAGAAATGCAACACTACACAATTAAAAAAAGTTGATTCAGAAATAATAGGAAAACTATAATGTTCCTTCTGCCTCATGCTACGCTCGACCCATCAGCGTGATCGTAATTTCTGGTGATGAACTAACACAAAATATCATTCAGGTAAATGAGGAGATGGAAGTTATGGAGGTTAATTTACCAAAATAAGTACACTTATCTTTAACACACGTTTTTTTTAATGCTACGTACCTTTTCATATTAAATTACAATAGATGACCATTGTGGTTAAGTACTTTATACATAACAGTCAAATGTTCTCTTGATGCTGTCTGTTCGTAATCAATTACAAGAAACTAAATGTTTTCTGATTGAAAAAAATAACAATTAGCACATTTATTGAATATTTTCACATAAAATATAAAATACCGATTCGGAACGCAGCACGTCCGCGTCCCACTTTCATGGAATACAAACAGTAAAAGGTGAGGCGCCAAATGCCTCATTTGTCTTGAAACAACAGAATTCTTTTTTAAATCATGAATCGGTATATGTACATAGAGATTTACAGGCACCGCGCAAGAACGGCAAAGATAAAGAATAATAGATTCGGTCGCTGCTATGCGATGGTTAATTTCTTTTACTTTACAGTTGTTCGGTAACTTTAGGCCATCAGGCGTTTACTATTGAGCGTATATTAATGTTTGTGAGGCGAAAATTACTAATATTACAATATTCGATATAATTTAAATGTAAGCGTGCTGCTCCTGAGAAGTTAGTTTGTTAGATTGGCTTTATCTACAAGACTATATGCAGTGAGAGGTTTTGTATTTACATGTTGTAAACATGCCGCTACTGAATAGGAACAGTGATCAAATAAGAATCACTTGGGAGTTTTACCTTATATGGTGAACTACTGCGAAGCCGATGTCCTTATTGGTTGGATATGGTAGTAGTAGTAGTAGTAGTAGTAGTAGTAGTAGTAGCAGCAGCTTTATTCATCTGTAGATCTCTTTTTACAAGGCTATAGGACATGTCAAAGTAGTTACAAGTTTAGAACAATTTAAAATAAGCTAATTCGTATACACATACATTTACTAACTACTAGTTAGAGGCAATCATTAGATTTACTCCTGACAGACATTACTTTTTTTACAAATAAATTATTAAATAATGTAATGCCACACTGTTCACTCATATCTCACTATCACTCACTGCACACACTATACACACATTGTATCATAACACGTCACTCACTGCACACACAAACTCACACACCCTGGTGGTCTCTGGGCCTTTTTTCTGTACCACAACTTCCCACTTCCTATACCGAAAAACTGAGTTAGCATCCCTCTATGCTCATCTCACATGTTGAGCTCAGATAGAGGAAGAGGTGCTAGTATTGTGCAATGCATAGTTTGGGGGTAAGTTTTTCTAGAGAAGGAAACAAGACACAGTGTGAAGGTGTTGTGTGTAATGTTGGATGTTTTATAATCATTATTATTATTTATTTGTTTAACTTTTTTAACAAACCGCTACTCTGTTTTATCTAAGTAATCCTTCAATGTATAAAACATTGCTTAACAGTTATTTTATAGCTGCCTTTATAAATAGGTGTCTTTTTGCAATATCTTTTATCTCCTTTGATAATTTATTATATAGTTTTATTCCCTGGTAAAAAATGCTATTTTGAGTTTTATGTTTTATTTTTTTCTTGGCAAATGTAAGTTCAGTCTAGCTCTTGTTCCATGGTCATGGACAGAAATGTTACCAATGTTATTTCTGATATGTAAAACTGACTGGTAAATGTATTCACACGTAGCAGTTAAAATCCACAGTGTTTTGAACAGATCTTTACAATGAGCTCGACTACCGTTTTTGGTTATGATTCCTATGGCTCTTTTCTGGTGTTTGAAAACTGTGTTCATATTTTGTCCATTTATTCCCCAAAAAAGAATGCCTGAATGTACATATGAATAATATGTAACTAACAGACACTGCATGTTACACACTGATGACAGGATTCTAAGGGCATAACATGCTGATGTTATTCTGTTTGGAAGTACCGTTTTGTGTTCACACCTCTTCAACTGAGAATCAATATTCATACCTATAAATTCTGCATTTGTTACACAGTGAATACAGGTGCTATCTACATTTAATTTCCGTTTTGCCTTGTAACATGTGGATTGATATTGAAGTTTCTATTCAGGTATACTAGAAGCAGAACAATGTGGGTAGCATATGGACAACGAAGAAAATATCCGTTTTAATGGAGCTAACGTAGCAATTTACGCGCTTATGTTCCATAAACAGCGTAGTTTGCGAGCCAGATATATCCGAAAACTGCCGCTGCAGCGCGCGGCGATAGCGGACACCACGTAGAGGCACACGTGCCATATATGCAAGCCGCATCGCTTCTGAGCGTTCAGAGCACGTTGAACTCGGCACGCCCAACGTTGACGTTCGGAAGCGGGATCCGTGTGCCGACGGCTTTATTCAAATATTTCAGCTCTCTCTGTATTTACCAAAACTTCCATACATTGCGGCTTTGTCCGATTTACGTAGAACTTCCCTAACTATTTAAACACCTATTTTATTTGTATATTAGTCAAAAGAAAGGTACCATTTTGTAATTTGTCGCGTATTTATCCCTTGGATGGTGTTCGTAAATTGGCTTCAACTGATATATAAGGAATAGCGTCGTCAAACCGCCGGAAGCTGCTGTATGAAATTCCTTTATTTAAAACTAGCTCCAGTCACGGGTCGTCTAGAGGTCGAAATACGATTATAAATATAGAATGAACGGGCAGATCACTGGCAGCAGAAATATAAACAAGATATAAGACGATGCCTTTAAAATTAATTCATTTCTTTTTTTCCAGAAGTACAAACAAGTTATGAGTATCGAGGTATTGAGTGCAATGGGTCTCGCATACCAGGATAGACAATGCGAAGCAACAAACACGGTCCCTTATTAACGTCCAAGTCTATTTAATGTAATCCGTACAGACTTCTGTCCTATGAGCCAGACTGCACGGTCGTAGTCACATGCCGTCACAGCGTCTGAAAATATCGCCGTCAGCTCATGATCAATAGCGTGAGATATAGGAGCTGAGTTGGAGATAAAGTGCTCGCGTCGCCAGGGCAAATGAAATAGTTCGGCGTGCCACGTGACTGGGATAACGCGAATGGCGGTGCCAGGCTTCGGCGCCAGAGTTGGGCACAAGGTGATAAGGTGCGTGCTACCATCGCGTTTGATTTCTGCTATACTGACCGAAAAAAAATCCCAACACCAAGAAGAAGTTGTGAGAAATAAACTACAGCTGCCAGGTCTGTTTCGACTTCTGAAAGATTACTTCAGATTTCGGCCAGTCACATAAGAGTGACGCAAGTAATGCTACTAGGAGGGTGCAAATTAGGTTTGATTTAAATACGCACTGTACGGTCGTGAGCGTTAGTTACCTTTCGGAGTGGACGTAGTGAGTTGATGTTAGTCAATAATGCCTTTAAGACGACAAAGCCCCATTATTAACCGGTTATTAATGTACCAGCATTTCATATTTGCAATAGATTTTCATTCAATTATACGGTGTGTTCAAAAAGTCTCTCCGCAGTGCCGTATGACTGTTAGCCGCGCGTGACATATGATTGTTCGCCTGCCTGGGTTACTTCCCTTCATGTGGACTCTCCCAACAATCCACTGTTTCGTTTATCTCAGCCAGCGTCAGTAGTATCGTTGGTGTGTGTCGTTACGTGTTGACGTGAACGTTTAAGTTTAGTTCCTTTGTTCTTTTGTTTGGTTTTTGTCACTGTTAAAATGCCAACCATTGAAGAACGTGTGTTTATAGTCGAACAAGTGTTCAGAAATGGCGGTAAATACACAGTTTCAGTTCGTCAAACATTTAATTCAGTTTTCCCGGGGACAACACTCGCACATCGCGATACTGTGCGAGATTTGATAAACAAATTTCGAAGTACGGGTTCAGTGACAGATGCACCGAGAAGTGGTTGTCCTAGCGTTTTGTCTGAGGATGAACTACTCGATATTTCCGATAAAATGTCCATGAGTCCGAACAAGTCAGTAAGAAAACTCGCCCAGGAAATCGATGTTAGTGTCGGAACGGCCCACACAGCTGTAAGGAAAAAATTAGAACTTTTCCCATACAATGTGACAGTAGTGCAATAACTGAAAAATACTGCTCATGGCAAGAGACTACACTATTGTCAATGGTTCAAAAATTTCGTTCAACAAAATGGAAGGGACATTCTTAATGAAACGTTTTTCACTGATAAGGCGTGGTTTCATTTATCCAGCTACATGAACTCGCAAAATTCTCGTATGTGGAGTACTCCAAATCCATTGTGTATTCAGGAGGAACCACTTCATTGTGTGAAAATACGAGTTTGGATTGCAATTTCTAGACGTCGGATTGTGGGTCCCATATGTTTCAACGAAACAATAAATGCACAACGATACTGCAGTGATATTCTGTACCCATTCATATAAGAACTTGTGTTAAGTGAAATACTGAACGGTTGTTTTCAACAAGATGGTGCAACCGAGCATACAGCTCGCGTTTCAATGTCACTGATTGCTGATGTTTTTGGTGACTGCGTAATTTCGCAGGGGCTTTGGCCTCCACGATCGCCTGACCTAGCACCACCTGACTTTTTCTTCAGGGGTGCAGCGAAATCAACTGTCTATAAAAACCGTCCAAAACCCATCGATGGATTAAAAACTACAATATCCACTTTCACTGCTTCTGTTACAGAAGAAATGTTACAGCTTTTGTTTGGAAACATGATTAAACGAATTGAATTATGTATTCAACAACAGGGGGGACACTTTCAACATTTAATGTGAAAATTTGCAAGTAAAAATGAATATTCAATAAATTAATAACTTGTATTTAAATGACTTTCATTTCGGTATATACGGCACACGCGACTAACAACCATACGGCACTGCGGAGAGACTTTTTGAACACCCCGTATTAACCTGTGAACTTACAACGTTAATCACCTAAATATGTTACCTAGACAAATGTATTCCAGAAATTTCCTACTCTAAAATAATTATTTCAGTGGTGTTGAGATTTTTTTGCTATCGGTGTATTTCATGGTGGACAGGAGTTCAGAATTTGAAATGGCGGCGTCATTTCAATTATGGTGTCACGTCTGTTGACACCCGAACAAACGCTTTGCGAGTGGAGGTTGTGTGAGTTCTTGCTGATGGAGGGAATGCGTTCCTGGAATCGAGTACCACTGGTAATAATTTATGGCTGCATCATTATGATCCTCGAGGAAAACGAGCCAGCACAGTGCGGAAATCGTCAGATTTTCCAACACCTTCAAATGAATAATAAAAGAAATACAATAAGACATTGACAGGGGTGGTTGGAATTGGAAATGAAGTGGTACAGTCACCTATGTGCAAGTAAAGTGCCAATGACAAATTAATGAACAATTATACAAGGGCTGATAAACAGTGAATGAGACTGGTTTTTTTCTTGTAGCTTCAGTCACAGTTTCCTACCTGCACCAAGCATATTTGAACAGAACGAGACTCTCGTATCGGTTGGCAGTAACGCTTTATTATTTAAACGCTTTGCATTTTCATATCAAACAATGAAGGTGACGCGAGAGGAACAGTAAGGCGGAATAAAATTTTGTATTCGTTTAAGAAACCACACACCCAATATTAGCTCACATAGATATAATGAGAAAGAGGTTTATCGAACTATCAAACGAAATCTACGGTCACAAAAATGTTCCCTTTATTATGAAGGTGCTTTAGCTCGATTCCAATCACTGAATAGAGAAAACAAAAATAGCACAAAGATTCAAATGAATAAGGTCCATCTTCATCTTCAGACAAAGTGATGATGACGTCATTTTTACACTGTCATGAAATGATTTACCAGCATTCAGTCCGCCCTCATATTAATGAGGAAACGACTGGAACTTCCTCGGATTGGGTGGTGACTGCATTAGAATAATGCGCGGCCACATGTCGCAAATCCAACTGAAGAGTTTTTAGCTCAATTCAACATTAACTGTGTGCTGCATCCATCTTATAGTCCTGATCCTCTATCCTGTGATTTTATTTTATTCCCGTCACTAAAGGCAAAGTTTCGGGATATTCGATTTGAGAACTGTGAAGCGATACTCAAGCAAACTTAGGCGATTGTCAATGACCTAAGAGAGGAAGCCTCCACCATGTGTTCGACGATTGAAAGAGAGGCTATAAGAAATATATACAAGAAGGAGGGGAGTACTTTGACAAATATCATGTGAATATTGAAATGGAATAATAAACATTTGCGAGAAAAGACCAGCTTCAGTCTTTGTTGATCAGCCTTCGTAGAAAAGATCTGGTAAAGTACATACAAGCACCACCTCTCTTGCATAAGCGCATTTGGACTCCAAAAAGCTAAGTGTATGAATTAATTCAGAAAAGCAAAACTCTAACTCGAAACAAACGACTTCACGGTCCCCTCGTCGTAACGTACGTAAATGCGACTCATGCTGTGCTAAAACTCAAGTGCAACGAATGGCTGCAATAGTATCTGAAATTTGTAAGTTCAGCCCTGGCATCTATAATCAGCTGTAGGACCATGTCCGCCCTCTCTCATGCATCTTTCCCTCTGACGGTCTCTCTGGAGATCTGCAGAAAAGTGCTTGTCTCCTTCCACAATCGAAATCTTGCTGGTCCAGCAAACACCTGATACTCGTTAGTCAGTCACAGTAGACCTTCCGAGTTCCAACCAATGAAAAGTTTATAACCATAGCAATAATCTTCCTTCTCCCTTACCATGATTAACTAGTAACACACACTTCTCTATTAGATTGGGACAAAAAGCAGATATTGTAACCCATAACTACAGGGCGCCAACAGCCTTGCCGCAGTGGTAACACTGATTCCCTTTCAGATCACCGAAGTTAAGCACTGTCGGACTGGGCTAGCACTTGGGTGAGTGATCATCCGGTCTGCCGAGCGCTGTGGGTGCACTCGGGCCTCGTGAGGCAAACAGAGGAGCTACTTGATTGAGAAGTAGCGGCTCCAGTCTCGTAAACTGACATACGGCCGGGAGAGCGGTGTGCTGACCACATGCCTCTCCATATGTGCATCCAGTGACGCCTGTGGGCTGAGGATGACACGGCGGCCGGTCGGTAGCGTTGGGCCTTCCAAGGCCTGTTCGGACGGAGTTTAGTTTATGACAGGGTGGTTTCACGCTTCGGAAAACGGTGGTTGCAAGTACGCACTCGCGAAAGTTTACGCCCGCTATAAAAAGTATTTTCGCATACCAATCCGCAACTCACAAGATTCAGTCATCAACTACTGTTGATCGCCTTTGAGATTAATAAATTCTTCTCACTCTGAGTGTATTCCCTTGCAGATCTATCGTTTAGAAAGCATTCCCTACGCTGCTTCTCCCAATGACGGTTTACAGAATGCTGAGTGTAGCCTCCGGCCCTCTGTGATCCTCTCATTAGAATGTGGGACGCCATCCCTGACAACTCCTATCCGTCTAGTGTGTACCTGGTTTGGCTCACAACCTTTCAGCGAGACGCAGTATTGTGATTCGCTTTCCGTTGTACCCCTGCACACTTCAGTCTCTCACAGTCAGCCAATGGGCACAATTAACAGAAAACGTAATACAAACCTTCCACTGAATATAAATGAAACTGAGAGGTACTTATTACTCACAATCATTATCGTTTGTTTCAGTTACATCTGCACTTTCAATTGTCGCTAGTAATTTCAATTGATTTGATAGCCTGATTTGGAACATTGGAGTATTAATTCACTTGCGGAGTAATTTTGGGAAAACTGTTCCGTAACAGGCGGAATGTTAAATATCAGAAGTCCGGTTGGGGGAGTTAATAAAATCAAAGATTCTACTGAGATATACAGAGTGGCAGTGAAGTGCGAAATGATAGAAGATAAGGACTTCCAGTCAGCCAAACATAATTTCAACAACAGGAGAAAATGTAACGGGTGCAAGATTTATCATGAATAGGAAAGGTAGCGTCCGCAGCTCGTGGTCTCGCGGTATCGTTCTCGCTTCCCGAGCACGGAGGCCAGTGTTCGATTCCCAGCGGAGTCAGGGATTTTCACCTGACCCGAGATGAATGGGTGTTGTTGTGGCGTCTTCATCATCATCATTCATCCCCATTACTGTCGGAGGAAGGCAATACCAAAACACCTCAACTAGTACGACGGTGCGTGTCTCCCGCACCGTTCCCTTACGCTCTGTCAAGACGCATGGGACTTCATTTCCATTTCGAGAAAGGTAGGGCAGAGTTAATTACTGCGAACATGTTAGTCTTAGGGCTGCTGTCATCAGAATCGACAGCAAACCAATACCAACAACAATAGTTGAGGTATATACACTGGCATCATAATCAGATCATAAAGAGATAGACAAAGGTTACCAGTAATTTGAACGTATAATTTGATATGTAAATGGGAGCAGAAAATCTAATAATCATGGCAGATTCGAACGCACTTCATGATATATAACAGGTGTTGAAGAAGAGCAGGTTGAATTGCAAGTGAATCACCAGACAGAATAAATACGTAAAGCAATGGTGTACTGGAGAAATGGTAATGACCGGGTGATTTTCTCCGAGGCAGAAGGTACAGAGATGATGAACATCACAGTAGCCAGTTCAGTCCTTATGGAAGCAGTTATTCGACTTGGAAATGATTCACGGAGTTGTTGGATGTCGTCCTGAGGGATATCATGCCCACTTATGTCCAATTGGAGCATCAGCTCTTCAGAATCCCGAACTGGTTGGAAAGCCCTACCCATAATGCTCCAAACGCTCTCAGTTAGAGGGACAGCCGCCGACTTTGCTAGCCAAGGCAGGATTTGGCAAGCAAAAGGACAATCTGTTGAAATTCTCGACGATTGCAGGTGGGAATTGTCTTCTTGAAATTTGAGCCCAGCATGGCTTGCCTTGACGGGCATGAAAACAGGGTATAGAATATGGTAGACGTAGCGCTGTGCTGTAAGAGCGCCGCGGATGCCAACTAAATCCTACCTTAGCCAGCTAGCTCGCCGGATCTCTCCCCAATTTAGAACGTTTGTGCAGTGTCCTTCAACTAGCTCGGGTTTTGACTGGACAGAATGTATCACCAGGCCCCTCAGGTGGACATCCAACAACTCTACAAACCAATACCAAGCCGAATAACTGCTTGCGTAAGGACCTGGTGAACTAACATGTTACTGACTTGCTCAATTTGTGATGCTCTTTCTCTTGAATGAATCGTTGAATTCTTCTGAAATTTTTATCATTTGTTTGTCTGTACGTGTACATCGCATCTAATCATTTCGTCATCCTATTCAAGTCATTTATTCGTGATATGTCTTCTCTTTTTTTAGTGTAGATAGTTGCAGAATTAGAACATTCAGATATAGATAGGAGGAAGCTAACTGCATAGGAACGTATGGTAACAGACAAAGTACGTCATCAGAAAGAGTAACTGATGACATAAAGAAATGGCAGCAGAAAAAAATGTAGAAATATC
This sequence comes from Schistocerca nitens, assembly GCF_023898315.1. Taxonomy (NCBI): domain Eukaryota; kingdom Metazoa; phylum Arthropoda; class Insecta; order Orthoptera; family Acrididae; genus Schistocerca; species Schistocerca nitens. Next base: position 830,445,036 of record NC_064615.1, read on the forward strand.
GAGAGTGAAATGAGTATCTGAATGACTCATTAGCCAAATAGAAAAGTCAAATAATTTTCAGTGAAATTCAAAGCGTAGTCAACATTAAGAATGCAAACGAAATACCAGTACCGCTATGAAATGTAAAGAGGAGAGGCGATAGGTGGAAATAGTTCTCTGAATTCCTCTATGTCATTAAAGATGGGTAGGGAGTCGATGTGGAAGACATAGGATATCCAATAATAGTATCAAGCACGAAAAGCTTAATAAGACTTGCGGTCAAAAGAGGCAGCAGGCACAGATAATATACCTTCAGAATTTCTAAAATCAGTGAATTCGTAACCGAAAGATTATTCAGGTTAGTGTATACACTCCTGGAAATTGAAATAAGAACACCGTGAATTCATTGTCCCAGGAAGGAGAAACTTTATTGACAAATTCCTGGGGTCAGATACATCACATGATCACACTGACAGAACCACAGGCACATAGACACAGGCAACAGAGCATGCACAATGTCGGCACTAGTACAGTGTATATCCACCTTTCGCAGCAATGCAGGCTGCTATTCTCCCATGGAGACGATCGTAGAGATGCTGGATGTAGTCCTGTGGAACGGCTTGCCATGCCATTTCCACCTGGCGCCTCAGTTGGACCAGCGTTCGTGCTGGACGTGCAGACCGCGTGAGACGACGCTTCATCCAGTCCCAAACATGCTCAATGGGGGACAGATCCGGAGATCTTGCTGGCCAGGGTAGTTGACTTACACCTTCTAGAGCACGTTGGGTGGCACGGGATACATGCGGACGTGCATTGTCCTGTTGGAACAGCAAGTTCCCTTGCCGGTCTAGGAATGGTAGGACGATGGGTTCGATGACGGTTTGGATTTACCGTGCACTATTCAGTGTCCCCTCGACGATCACCAGTGGTGTACGGCCAGTGTAGGAGATCGCTCCCCACACCATGATGCCGGGTGTTGGCCCTGTGTGCCTCGGTCGTATGCAGTCCTGATTGTGGCGCTCACCTGCACGGCGCCAAACACGCATACGACCATCATTGGCACCAAGGCAGAAGCGACACTCATCGCTGAAGACGACACGTCTCCATTCGTCCCTCCATTCACGCCTGTCGCGACACCACTGGAGGCGGGCTGCACGATGTTGGGGCGTGAGCGGAAGACGGCCTAACGGTGTGCGGGACCGTAGCCCAGCTTCATGGAGACGGTTGCGAATGGTCCTCGCCGATACCCCAGGAGCAACAGTGTCCCTAATTTGCTGGGAAGTGGCGGTGCGGTCCCCTACGGCACTGCGTAGGATCCTACGGTCTTTGCGTGCATCCGTGCGTCGCTGCGGTCCGGTCCCAGGTCGACGGGCACGTGCACCTTCCGCCGACCACTGGCGACAACATCGATGTACTGTGGAGACCTCACGCCCCACGTGTTGAGCAATTCGGCGGTACGTCCACCCGGCCTCCCGCATGCCCACTATACGCCCTCGCTCAAAGTTCGTCAACTGCACATACGGTTCACGTCCACGCTGTCGCGGCATGCTACCAGTGTTAAAGACTGCGATGGAGCTCCGTATGCCACGGCAAACTGGCTGACACTGACGGCGGCGTTGCACAAATGCTGCGCAGCTAGCGCCATTCGACTGCCAACACCGCGGTTCCTGGTGTGTCTGCTGTGCCGTGCGTGTGATCATTGCTTGTACAGCCCTCTCGCAGTGTCCGGAGCAAGTATGGTGGGTCTGACACACCGGTGTCAATGTGTTCTTTTTTCCATTTCCAGGAGTGTAGTATGTTTGTGTCTGCAGACAAACCATCGGACTTTCAGAATAATGTTTTTCCACACTATCTCCAAGGTAGTATGAAAACACAAATGCGAGAACTGTCACACAATCAGCTTAACAGCAAACAGATCCAAACAGCTGATTTGAAAAACATACAAGACAACGGATAATTTAGGAGCTGTTAGGTGACTATCGGTTTAGCTTTTGGCAGCAGAGTAACAATTCTGCTTGTACTTAAGAAAATCAAGACATTTTCGTAAGATCAGACGACCCAGAGAAAGCGTACGAACAAGGAAAATGGAAAAAGGTGTCCGAAATCCGAAAAAAATAGAAGTAAGCTATAAAGAAAAGCAAGTAATAAATATGTTCAAATCTCACGAGGGAATAATAACATCGGGAAACCAAGATGTAAAAGGCCAGTCACTATCCTGTAATGTTCAAGCTATACATCGAAGGATTAGGGTGAAAATATAAGAGAGGCTCTACAGTGGGATTAAAATTCAGGTTCAAGTATTTTCAGTGATAAGATAGTTGATGGCATTGTCATCCGCAGTGAAAACGAGGAGCAATTATTGGCTTTGTTGAAGGAAAAGGACTAATGCATAAAACATATGGATTGAGAGTAAACCAAAGAAATACTAAGGAAATGAGTTGTTGTAGATATGAAGTCGTCAAAATGGTGACCATGCAGTAGGCGAAATGACTGAATTATTTCATTTCTGAAGCAAAATAATGGTGGAAGATGTAATAGGGAACAAATTAGCAAGCACGATGAGGGCAATTTCACTAAAAGAACTGTATTGCATTCAGACGTACGCTTTAATTTGGGGAATAAATTTCTTAGAATGTACGTTTGGAGCATAAACTGTAATAAAGTGAGTCACAGAATATATGAGATCTAGAAAAGAAGAGAGTCGGTCTATTCAGGCGCAAGGCGAACTCAAAATCACTTTTACTGCGAAACCGAAGTCGTACAACATTTCAGCACTAAACATTACAGTAAATGCTACCCCTAAATACTGTGAAGAAGTTATTGGGTCAAAATTACACAGACGGTAGAACATGAACCAAGCTAAGGAACCAAAAGTTGGAAACGGATACTTCAGGCGGTTAGACGCACTGAATAATCAGCGCAGTTTACTCGTATTTATTTTATTTACACTTCAAGCCCTGTAGGTTCAAATTGAGGAGCAAATCTCCAAGGTCATGGAACGTGTCAGTACATGAAATTACAACATAAAAGTAATAATAGACAAAAATAAAAATGTTTATGGACCCGAAAAAAGTCAATCTATAAGTTTAAGTAAACGCAATCAACAATGCAGCAATACAATCAACAATAATTTTTCAAGGAACTCCTCGACAGAATAGGAGTGACCCACGAGGAAAATCTTCAGTTTCGATTTGAAAGCGCGTGGATTACTGCTACGGTTTTTGAATTCGAGTGATAGCTTATTGAAAATGGGCGGAGCAGTATACTGCACACCTTTCTGCACAAGAGTTAAGGAAGTCCGATCTAAATGCATGTTTGATTTCTGACGAGTATTAACTGAGTGAAAGCTGCTTATTCTTGGGAACAAGCTAATATTGTTAACAAGAAATGACAGTAAGGAATGTATATATTAAGAGGCCAATGTCAAAATACCCAAACTCGAGAAGAGATGTTCGTGAATAGATCGTAGGCAAGATGTTCGTGAACTTACACCAGTTATTACCCAAACCGCCCGTTCCTGAGCCAAATATATCATTTTAGAATGGGAAGAGCTACCCCAAAATATAATACCATACGATATAAGCGGATGAAAATAAGTAAGTTAGGTTAATTTTCGTGTCGGAAGATCACTCACTTCAGATACAATTCGAATAGTATAAATGGCAGCATTAAGTCTTTGAACAAAATCATGAACGTGGGCATTCCACGACAGTTTACTACCTACCTACCGCTCTAGAATTTTGAACTGTTCCGTTTCACTAATCATACGCCCATTTTGTGAAATTAAAACGCTACGGTCGCAGGTTCGAATCCTGCCTCGGGCATGGGTGTGTGTGATGTCCTTAGGTTAGTTAGGTTTAAGTAGTTCTAAGTTCTAGGGGACTTATGACCTAAGATGTTGAGTCCCATAGTGCTCAGAGCCATTTGAACCATTTGAAATTAAAACGTCGGATTTTGTTGAATTGTGTGTTAGAAACTGTAAAAACTCAGTCCTACTGTGATTCAGCGTTACTTTATTTTCGACAAGCCATGAACTTATGTCATGAACTGCACTATCTGAAAGTGGTGGCTTTATTACTGAGTATTTTAATCGTTCAGGAAACTGACCATTCCTAAAGGAAAAATTACAAGTATGGCTAAGTACAGGGCTAACATGTGCAGCACAGTCCTTTAATATTCTACTAGGAACTCCATCATATCCATGGGAGTCGTTAGCCTTCAGTCATTTAATTATTGACTTAATCTCCCCCTTGTCTGTATCACAGAGGAGTATTTCAGACATCCATCTCGGAAAGGCATTTGCCAAGAGAGTTACATGATTCCCTGTAGGAACTAAAACCTTATTTAATTCTCCAGCAACGCCCAGAAAAGGATTGTAAAATACTGTACATATATATGATTTATCAATAACAGAAATATTTTTGCTACGAACTGACTTTATACCGTCGAACTTGTGCTGCTTAATAGACACTTCCTTCACAACTGACCACACGTTTTAATTTTATCCCGTGAATTAGCTATTCTACACTCCTGGAAATGGAAAAAAGAATACATTGACACCGGTGTGTCAGACCCACCATACTTGCTCCGGACACTGCGAGAGGGCTGTACAAGCAATGATCACACGCACGGCACAGCGGACACACCAGGAACCGCGGTGTTGGCCGTCGAATGGCGCTAGCTGCGCAGCATTTGTGCACCGCCGCCGTCAGTGTCAGCCAGTTTTCCGTGGCATACGGAGCTCCATCGCAGTCTTTAACACTGGTAGCATGCCGCGACAGCGTGGACGTGAACCGTATGTGCAGTTGACGAACTTTGAGCGAGGGCGTATAGTGGGCATGCGGGAGGCCGGGTGGACGTACCGCCGAATTGCTCAACACGTGGGGCGTGAGGTCTCCACAGTACATCGATGTTGTCGCCAGTGGTCGGCGGAAGGTGCACGTGCCCGTCGACCTGGGACCGGACCGCAGCGACGCACGGATGCACGCCAAGACCGTAGGATCCTACGCAGTGCCGTAGGGGACCGCACCGCCACTTCCCAGCAAATTAGGGACACTGTTGCTCCTGGGGTATCGGCGAGGACCATTCGCAACCGTCTCCATGAAGCTGAGCTACGGTCCCGCACACCGTTAGGCCGTCTTCCGCTCACGCCCCAACATCGTGCAGCACGCCTCCAGTGGTGTCGCGACAGGCGTGAATGGAGGGACGAATGGAGACGTGTCGTCTTCAGCGATGAGAGTCGCTTCTGCCTTGGTGCCAATGATGGTCGTATGCGTGTTTGGCGCCGTGCAGGTGAGCGCCACAATCAGGACTGCATACGACCGAGGCACACAGGGCCAACACCCGGCATCATGGTGTGGGGAGCGATCTCCTACACTGGCCGTATACCACTGGTGATCGTCGAGGGGACACTGAATAGTGCACGGTACATCCAAACCGTCATCGAACCCATCGTTCTACCATTCCTAGACCGGCAAGGGAACTTGCTGTTCCAACAGGACAATGCACGTCCACATGTATCCCGTGCCACCCAACGTGCTCTAGAAGGTGTAAGTCAACTACCCTGGCCAGCAAGATCTCCGGATCTGTCCCCCATTGAGCATGTTTGGGACTGGATGAAGCGTCGTCTCACGCGGTCTGCACGTCCAGCACGAACGCTGGTCCAACTGAGGCGCCAGGTGGAAATGGCATGGCAAGCCGTTCCACAGGACTACATCCAGCATGTCTACGATCGTCTCCATGGGAGAATAGCAGCCTGCATTGCTGCGAAAGGTGGATATACACTGTACTAGTGCCGACATTGTGCATGCTCTGTTGCCTGTGTCTATGTGCCTGTGGTTCTGTCAGTGTGATCATGTGATGTATCTGACCCCAGGAATGTGTCAATAAAGTTTCCCCTTCCTGGGACAATGAATTCACGGTGTTCTTATTTCAATTTCCAGGAGTGTATTTACGTATCACATACTCTTTTCCTTCCTAATAACATTTTGAACACCTTACGATACTGTTTGTGATGGGCTACTGTAACTTGATTGTGACTACTTCTAACATTTTGATATAATACCCGCTTTGGTCTAAATGAAATCCTTATCCCACTATAGTTCAATTCTTTTATCTCGGCGGCTCGCGCATGCCCGCCTAGACGCGGGAGATTGCTGCGTTGCCAGTTGCACACGCCAAGAGAAGCAGCGCCATAGTATAGCATAGTTCGCAGGCTTGCGTTTAGGGGGGAGCGCGCAGTTCATAAAGTAAAGCCACCACGGCCGCATTAACCCTTTCGCTGCTACAAAGACGTGCTCCCTGCATTCCGCGCTGTGGGCGATTTTGTCACTGCACTGCTCGCCTGTGCAGACACATTGTGTTCCGACTGCTTTGACACTCTTTATCATTAGATTCCACAAAAACTATTTGGCTCAAAAATTAGATTTTTACCTATCTTCTTGACTGATACCTTCCCCCCATAAATGACTTAATTTTGTTTCGATGTTCAACGCAGTTATTATGCAGCATTAAATATAGTAAACCCATTGCACGAAATTTTGAAGAGTTTGCAGAGGTAAAGTCCATAGAGTATACTTTCCGGATGGTCGATTTTAGTTGCCACAATGTTGAGAATGAAATGTGGACAAGATACCTATATATTTCATTTAATTTAAGTACCACATAAGTGTCGTATGTAACATTGAGAAATATTCCACCTTTTGCGACTGTAACAAAAGTTTTACTTACACTGGGCACGTTTGGCTTTACTTTAAAGCACTTCAATCAATCAAAAGGAAGTAGACAAAATACATTAAACAAAACTGTGGACTTACAAAAACATTAGGACTTGAATATACCGTCTGTCAGTGAAGTGCTCAGAGCTATGTCAAATATAATTTTGTGTGTGGCACACATAAACAGCATTTATTTGCTAAAACACTGATGAGCCAACACAAACGTTGAATATTGTGCTACCGCAGCACAAAACTACGAAAGGTGACTTGGCAATGGAGGACACAAAATACAGTCCTCTTATGATGCTTCAAAAGAGAGAAACGCATCTGGTCTAAATAAGTCGCTTAGTACAGTTGCAGAAGAGGGATATATTTCAATACCATTGGTAAAACTGCGACTGTGGAACAAAAACAGGAAATAGAACATGAATACCATTGTGTATGTGCCATACCTTTTCACCTTTCACTTTAAAATAAAGCCAAACGCGCCCTGTGTAGATAAAACTTTTATTACAGTCGCGAAAGACGGAATATTTCTCAATATTACATACGACACCTATGTGGTACTTAAATTAAATGAGATATTGTTATACAGTAAATATTATATGAAATTTAGGTATCTTGTCCACATTTCATTCTCAACATTGTGGCAACTAAAATCGACCATACGGAAAGTATACGCTATGGACTTTTACCTCTGCAAACTCTTCAAAATTTCGTGCAATGGTTTACTACATTTAATGCTACACATCAAAACAAAATTAAGTCATTTATGGGCGGAAAGTATCATTCAAGAAGACGTGTAAAAATCAAATTTTTTGGCCAAATAGTTTTTGTGAAATCGAATGATAAGTGTGTCAAAGCAGTGGGAACACCATGTGTCTGCACAGGCGAGAAGTGCAGTGATGACAAAATCGCGCACAGCGCGGAATGCAGGGAGCACGTGTCTGCAGCAGCGAAAAAGTTAATGAAGAGGCAAAGCACTAGAAATTTCATTCAAACGAATAAAAATCGTGAAGTAAGGCACTCCAATATTGTTTTTAAATAAAGAATATTAAGCACCGCACAAGGTTTGAACTCGTAACCTTTCACTTGGCAGCCCAACACCTTAACCGTTCCGCTACATCGCCTCATCGAACAGAGTAACTCCATAAGGACTCTAACACCTCACGCAACTACTTATAAACACTGTTGGTATGACTATGAATTACTCACGCTTCATCGAAGTACAATAGGAAATAAACAATTACCGCTGTTCTTTATTGCGAAAAAGTAGTTCGTGAGATTCAAACAAACACCTTTCCTTGCTATCGCCTGAATTAGGAGTCTTATTGCTTGTTTGGTTTAATTAATTAATAGAATATGAAGCAATTGGTATAAAGAATGCTTTTTCCAAACTTTCTATAAAAGAAAGTCTGCTATCAAGACATTGCTTTTGTTCTATTACTGTATTTATGACTGAACGTTTCTAAAACTGAAGAGACTCGTCCGTGCTCTGCACTGCAGTCGAGATCTGGCAACGTCGTTCTCTGTTCATTGGCTGACTGTGTTTTCTGACTTCAGATGCGCAGAACGAACCTAAACTCGGCCGCCAAGATATATGACGCGCACTTTAGCCCTCAGCCACCCAGGCTGCCTGTTACTGCTAGTACCCCATATAGAACGTTCTAAGAGAAAGTAACTCTCTAAGGGCATGAGAAAAGTGTTAAGGAAATCATTATATTTGTCATCTATTTTTGTAATTATAAACATCACGCCACTCTTGTTCCTTCACGAGGTTTAAAAAATTCTATACTGCCGTTAGATTTGCTTTCCTACACAGTTTGTAATTACATGTGACATTTGTTTGAGTACAAAAGGCTTTTAGTGTTAAAATTGGTGCATCATAGTCTGAACGGCCATTAACCCTTTTACTAACAGAATGCCAATCTAATAATAAAGAATGAATAAAAATATTGTCTATGGCTGTGCTACTGTTCCCCTGCACACTAGTTGGAAAAAACACAATCTGCATCAGAGCACATGAATTTAGGAGATCTACCTACAATCTTCTTTTTTTGCTTTTTTTTTTTTTTGCACAATCATACACAAAATTAATACTGAAGTCATCACATAAAACTAATTTCTGGTACTTCCTATAAAGTACATCTAGAACCCTCTCTAGCTTGAGCAGAAATGCTCTGAAGTCAAAAGTCAAAGGACCTATAAACAACAACAATTAGAAGTTCAGATTCAATAAATTCAACTGTCCCTGCCCGACATTCAAATATCTGTTCAGTGCATTGCCGTGATACGTCTATGAACTCAAATGGAATACTGTTTCTTTACATACAAGGCCACTCCCCCACTCCACAAGGATCTCGTAGAAAAACAGCCAGCTATTCTGTATCCTGGTAAAGGGAGCTTCTGAATTGACGAATTATTTAAGTGGTGCTCCGATATACCAATAATTTCAGAGTCAACATCCATAAGCAGTTCACTAACTTTATCCCTAACACCTCTTACATTTTGATGAAATATGCTAATTCCTTCTTCACATGGAAACATGACGTCCTCTGAAGGTGATTACTCAGACTTCCTTTAAGCAGGTATACCTATCAGTTGACTTCAATCTATAAAAGGTGCAGCTCTAACACCAACTACTACAGGAATTTTTCCATGAGTGACCCCACCACCACCCACTATGCTGTCACCTATAAACGTTACCAGCGCCCCTTCTCATACCTGTTGAGGTGCAGGCCATGCGTAGTGAAACCCGATCTGCTGATAGACTCAACTAGCACCACTGCAATGCGACCCATGCCCTCTGCCATCAGCGCCTTCTCCAGCACCATGTTAACGTGCCTAATATCCGCATTAAGACGAGGCCGATCACGACGCTGAAACAGTTGCACGAAATGGACATTACTGCCACCAGTTTGAGCAGCTATCGTAACCAGGGCACTACCCACATCATATTCCCGGTCTCTATCAAGACTATTCCCTGTTCCATCAACTGTCACTACCTGGTCCTCCTTCGTAAAATTCCTACATAACTCCCCTATGCTGTCAGTCACCTGAGCCAAACCTGCACTAGGCTTCACAATGCTGGTGACCTGGCACTCACTCCCCAACACTTCCTCCAACTGCTGGCCCACACTTCTACCGTGCGAAATTCCTAGCAACAGAACCTTCTTCTTTCTGTTAGACTTTGCAACTGACCTAGGCCTCCTTACTGCTGAGGACTGCAGCATGTTCCCTACATCTACATCTACAGCTACAAGAGGCTCCTCTCCACTAAACTCTGACAGTTCGTCAGATCTATTTCATATACGCAAAGTATAAAATGTCTGAATACCTCCTCTTCCTAGTTGCTTTCTTGCCAACTGCTAGTTCCTATTCCCTATCACCCTTCATCCTCATCAGCATTTCTAGTTCCTCCTTTGCGTGTTGTAACTGCACCTGAAGGGCACAGATCTTACGCTCCTGCTCCTCTATCAACTTATTTCTACTACAGATTCTGCATTCCCAGGAGAGGATCTCGCTAGAATGCCCACTGGCTCCCCCACTGCATTCCCCCCAATGAAAGTACTTTGAACAAATCCCACACCGCAACCCACTACTCACAAACCTACGACAGAGCCCGAACTTCTCACTCATGGTAAAACTTTACAGTTACTGAAAAGAACTATACGTCTACGTTACTTAAGTTCAGTTACACCAGTAGAACTATTTATAGAACTAACAACAGAGGTCTTCAAATCACTACTACACCGCGGCTAATACAAACACCAACAAAACTTCATAAAATTATTGGGGGCAGGTGTTTGTAAGCTGTTTATGTTTCAGTATTCTCATTTCTGGCGCTACCTTGAAAAATAATATATAATGGTCTGCGATGTATCCACACTAGTTGTTCCCTGTAAATACACAAAGTCGTTGCCTTATGGATGCTCAGTAGAAACAGAAATAAAAGGTACTTGATAGAATTCTTTATGGCAAACACTACGCATATTAGAGAGGCTGAGATAAGATAAAGTTAACCCGTATACTGTATGCGTTGATACCGACGGTCAGCAAAGGGCATCGTTGCTACGAAGATTAGGTTGTTATTATTGTAGCTTATGTCAATGAAAAGAAAGAAAACAAAAAGAAAAACGAAAAAAAATTATGTGAAAGACGCACACCAGCACGTGTTTATTTGCGAACTAAAGCGAAGAAATAAAATTAGTTGTCAGCTAACCCAAAAATCAGTCCTGAACTTGGTCTCGTACATAATGTATTGATTAAACGATGTTTCCAAGACGCTGCTGTGTTTGATTATATTGTTTGTTACTATAGGCCTATTTCGGCGTGACTGCTATCTTCAGTTTGTAACAGGTGGTCTTACCATCCACATAACATCCACATGTCAAAGTTGCTGTCCCTCTATTGTACAAGGTTGATGTTGACGATGTTGTTGGAGCCATATGTAAAAGTTTACCTGCTACCTGACTTCTACATTGAGTAGCCAACCGAAGTGGCCGAGTGGTTCTAGGCGCTACAGTCTGGAGCTGCGCGACCGCTACGGTCGCAGGTTCGAATCCTGCCTCAGGCATGGATGTGTGTGATGACCTTAGGTTAGTTAGGTTTAAGTAGTTCTAAGTTCTAGGGGACTGATGCCCTCAGCAGTTAAGTCCCATAGTGCTCAGAGCCATTTGAACCATTTTTTTCTACATTCAGTTGAATTGTACTTTTTATTTTCTGACTATGTTATAAAACTAAAAGGTATCATTCAAGGGGGCAATTCTTCGAAAAAGAAAGGTTTCTCTTTTCTGTGGCGCTCTTTAGTGGCAATTGAAAAATAATTTTTGATAAGAGGAAATTAACTGGAGTACCGTCGGTTAAAAGACGCAGCCAAGTAAAAAAATGAAAATAAGTTTAAATTATCATACGGCACAAATAAATTTACCGCTAAGAGAGAGAAAATTATTAGTTCAAGATTTTGTCTAATATGCTTTGGTACCACTGGAGTGGACTAACCGCGCACATCGTTTGTTGGTCGTATGCCGATGATTAATATTACGCGTCACGCACACAAGTGCTGCCCAGAAACTGCATTTACAATCGGCACGAGTGGCTGCTACAAGTTCGACCGTCAGTGATGTTCGACAGCGGCCAGCAAGCGATATATCGGCAGTCTTGCAGTTCTCCTAGCTTTAACATAGTAAGGTTAACGTTACTGAAAAATTGATAAACATTAACAATTATTCATATATTGACGATTATTTTACATAGATACTTTACACACCTTGAAAATATCTTTCAGGTCCAAATGATTCGGAGACATCAATAGAGGGCAGGCCTCAAGAGAGAGAAGAGATTTCGAGAGACTTAGCTGAGCTCCTGTCCGATGTGGTTGATGGCATAAAATTTGATTGTTGTCGCCGCTTGCGCTCCGTATGATGCACTATTTACAATTTCAAAAACACAATTGCTCTTTTTGCTACTTTTAACTTCCGTATCCTTTGTCACATTTAACAAAATTTAATTACAATTTTACATTATAAGACAACTTACAGACAATACACGGAATTAATACATAAATACTGCGTTTCTTACGTAGGTTTACATAAATTATTTTAGTTGTCGGGGCTTACATTTATTTACACATAAACAGAAACGCATCACACAGTAGATGTTAAGCTTTTTCTGGAGCAGTTATTTGTGTAGTTGTCGAATTATGAAAGTTTTTTCATATAGACGTTTCGTGACAAATGTATTGACAGCTGCATCAGTGAAATAAACTTTCATTATTCGAGGACTACACAAATAACTGCTCGAGAAAACATTATAATTCACTTTAGCTTCAATAGCATCGAAAGAGGAACCTTATACAACAGTGGGACAGCAACTGAGAGATCGATGTCACACTAATATCAAGACTAAGTGATACAACGTGAAGATGGCAGTCACCCCGAAATAGGACTATAGTAATAAACAATATAATTCAACACAGCAGTGTCTTGATCTCATAATACATAATTTCCTTACGTGACATACACAACAGAGCGAACCCAGATGAGTAAAAACTGTTTGATCAATATTTGGCCGGCCGCGGTGGCCGTGCGGTTCTGGTCGCTTCAGTCCGGAACCGCGTGACTGCTACGGTCGCAGGTTAGAATCCTGCCTCGGGCATGGATGTGTGTGATGTGCTTAGGTTAGTTAGGTTTAAGTAGTTCTAAGTTCTAGGGGACTGATGACCTAAGATGTTAAGTCCCATAGTGCTCAGATCCATTTGATCCATTTGAACCATCAATATTTGGCCATATTTTTGTCACATGGGGGTCTCCGTTAGAACTTTTGAATTATCTATGTGTGTCATTACGAGCCGACATCTTACGGAGAGGAAGAAATTATGAATATTATGAGATGTAATGTAAAACTAATATGTAACGAACAAGTTACATTATCAACACCAATGAGGAGCCGGACGAAAGAAGAATGTATAGTTGGTCCTACACGCCGTCCCACTTAGTTTACTTGTAGCCGATACTGCAGCCGAGTTTATAACGGTATATTTGGGCAAATGTGTCATTAGTCCGCGGCCTCCATAGTTACACAGACTATGAAGGCATCAACATGGATTACCCAGATACAGTCTTAGAATCTCAGACGATGAGTATTTAATAATTAGACTACAGATTATGCAAATTACCAATAACAAATCTCTCGATTAATTTAGTTACACCAATGGATAGATGGTGGAAGATTTCTCTTTTTAAACTGTTTGTCTTCATTTTAGTAAACTGATTCAAAAATTTTGTGATAGGAAGAGCTTTACCAAGCATGGTTTACATTCTGGTTAATATTTCATGTTGTAATTCACTTCGATGTCCTGAAACCTCAAGCTGTGTGTATGCGTAACTAGTTTTAAGTTTGAATGTTGGCCATTGTTAAGCTTAGATTCAATAGTACATACTGTCACGAAGAGACTATATTGGCACGAGTTCCCACTTTGGTGACAGTTCTATTAGAGGACTATGCAGCCACTCGGAAGGCCACAATTAGACCCCTTTCAAACACCGCCCATGAAACCGAGCGTGTGTGAAATAAAAGCGAAATTGATCCAGAGATCAAAACTGGAAGTCCCTATTGGCAGGGGATTATCCTGGATGTCTATCTGTAGAAAATACACTTACTTCCCATCTATCGATCGCTGCTTTTATCATTTCAAGCCAACCTGTCTGTGACAGTCACCCAATTGCGGACCATTTACAACACGCCAACTGTGTCTTTTTATGATAGCACTGAGTGATCTTCTGGTAAACTAGAGATCTTAATCTGTGCTCCTGGTAAAAGACAGATGAAAATGGTACTTACATACATTTAACTACTAATCCCTATTGTCTCTTTATCACATCCACTCATGAAGGTGTCGTTCAACGGCCACACTGTGGTTAGTTAACGCAGGAAGAATTTCTGTTCTGAAAACAATGAAAACTCTGACACAGATGAAACAAGCAGCACAATATGGCGTTAATGGGCACGAACCCAGTGTTTAGCCTTACTTGGTATGTATACTTTTAATCTGTCGCCTGATGCATCAGAAAATTATTTGGGGAGACTTTAAGTAATGGACGGCATTTAAACCTACAGATTTGTTACAGTTACTTTATACATGGAGGAAGTGCTATAGCATAAGAAATAACTTTCTTAAATGCTACTGTCCCTTACGAAATGCACACCTGACACTAACTTATCAGACCAAGTAATCAGCAGGGAGGTGACTAGTGGAAACAAGGAAAAGGATGTTACAAGCTTGTGAGTGATCCAGCATGCTGCAACAGAGATAAGCATTGCTGAGGGCAAAGAACAAGAGAAAAAGTTGTTATTGCTCATACACAGAAATTCGCGGTGCTGATAAACTTAAAACTTCATTAACCGATTCGCTCGAGGCAACTGCAGGGTGAGAGAGAAAACGAATGCTAATTCCAGTCACTTATAACTGGGCGGTGTAAAGAATTTATATTACGACAGACGTAGCAAACACTTCAGCGATTCTGAAATAGTTAAGTGCTAAGAGTTGGGACTACTAACCACCTCTGATCACAAACTAACTAATAGTAACCAGCAAGCAGTGACATTGCGTCTCACCGCCATTGCCCCGCGGTACAGCCGCACAACGTGACCCTAGCAGCCAACAGCATCTCCGATGCGTCCTGCGTGTTCTTCGTCCCTTCTTCAACTGCCTTGTTCACTAGCCTACACCAGCGAAAGGACACACTTTCTGTCGTACCTTCCGGTCATTCACAGCTGCAGCTTCCAGAAGCAATATGACTACCTAGTCGGCTCGTGTCAAAAGCGCGCCCTATGGATTCCTTGTTCGCCCATTTTGAGAGACTCTTTCGAAAGATCTCGAAGCTTCTACCGCAAACTTCCAGCAACCACACGCCATGAATCTGGCGGGAAATATTGTTCCACCTATGTGCCCCAAGGCACGTATGCTAAGGCAGAGAGGGCTGTTGTCCTCAGCCACCATCTCTCTCCTTGTTCTTCATCCGCTCTCTCTCCACCGCCCCCCCCCCCCAACCCCCCACCCCACCGCTACTGTCGTGTGCATTCCAGTGGCTCTGCCCTTTGTGTCTAAGCTTGGAGAGAACAGAATAATTGCTTTAGCCCATAGCGGAACTAACGCGATGGATTTCATCCAAGACAGGGAGTGTTCATGAAACACACGCTGCTGATCGTAAAGGGAAATACAGGCATTGTTCTGAGTAGAAAATGCTAAAGATGGCATATGAAAATCATAAATTACCGTATCTAATTGATAGGCTACATTTTCGGATGAATGATGTACTCAGATAAACGGATGTCTTTCATGTTTCTTTTAGTTAGAGGTAACACAACCAATTTCACTGTCAGTCATATAATAATGCAACTAATAGTATTCTGTTAAGAGTGGGTGGTCTGTAATTACGAGAAATGGTCTAAAAATGGGACACTCCAAGAAACCACTCAGTTTGAAATATTAAAATCAGCAATAGACAGACGAGAAATAAGTGTATTTTGGTTCTGTAATCCTATTCAAAGGTTATTTGCCTCTCTTATGCCCACAGTAGTTTGTAACGAAACACCGTGACACACTTTCAAAATGAGAGGCACAGACGGTACTGAACAACGCAAAGGATATAAAATGTTAATATATTGGTTCATAGAATGAATTTCAAGGGCATTTTTGTTATATTTCAGACCATTCGCAACTGTTGCGAATGACAGGAAAAAATTATCAGGAAACTGTCAACTTTTCCGTAATACGGCCCTAAGCTGGATACGACTTCTCCAGAATGGCGCATTACAGAAAAATCCTATCTGGAAGGCAAACAAGTTTCGCGGGCTAATTATAAGCAACTAATTAGAGGCAGCAGCTGCTGTTGCGAAGGCACGGACTGGTCTCGCTTGCAGCCGCTCCAGCAAGCGTTCTAGAAAAACCGAGGGCTTGGAGGTCGCAACGGCTCGCTAAACTACGTAATTGAATGCAAACAACATAGCACGGGAGAAAGTGGGAAACACGCCTTTTACGTCGCAAGTGTGTGTGTGTGTGTTTTGTCCCTGCTTCTACTTGCAATTGCAGGTAAGGAAACCATTCCGTTAGGAACGATATGCTTATTGTGGAAGCACCAGAAGACTAATGGAGGTGGCGAATAGTGGCAATTAGTGTTTAACGTCCCGTCCAGTCAAAGGAACCATCCCGGAATTTTCATGAAGAGATTTTGGTGAGTCAGGGAAGACCTAAATTATGGTGGTCGGACGCCGGGTTCAACCGTCGTTTCCCCTATTGCGAGTACACTAGTCAACCGCCGTACCATCTCACTTATTCTAGTTTGGACGTGAATATTACAGTGCATGCATAAGCTCGTAAGCTGCCACTCACTTCAAAACTAGACATGTGCGTTCAAACAAGATTACAAACTCAGTTTATGCCATGAAGTAAGCGTGGTTGAATTGATGCTTCCAGGAAAATTGTAAGGAATTCACAAAGTAGAAATGTATGACAGAAACAGTATAACAAACAAGCAGCTGATGTGTGCAAATAACACTTGTAGGCTATCAATAACTTTCGAGTCGGAATATGTAACATCGCTTTCCTATAACATCTCAGAATCACAAAAGAAATAATAATTTCGTGCGGCCTGGTGCAAGTCATTCCATTGGATGTCTCTTACGTGGCTTGCGTCTACCTAACCTACCCCAGTTATCCAATAGGGGAAGGACGTTCTAAAGAGCACTACACACGCATAAAACGACCTACTGCCGACCTGTTGTAAGTCTGTTGGTGTTTTGACTGACCGACTGACGAACTTTCTTTGTCATAATATATCATCCCCCCCCCCCCCTCCACACCATCGCCACCGCGCCAGTCGCCCGACAAACGTTTGTCTTCTGTCACTGCGGGGAGGATTAAATGCCGTTGTAATACAAAGACATCAAAAAAAAGTATTCCATCACCTCGGTTCCGAGAGTTCCGTGACCTCTACAGAAAACTTGAGTAGATATCAACATAAATATCATTTACGCCCTTTTTATTGCTCATGAAAACCACACCTTGCATGTTGCTTCACCATACAACGAGACCTTGAGAGTCGGTGGTACCTGTAATACTCAGTAACACGTCCTCTTGCATTGATGCATACTATCCACAAGTTCATCAAGGCACTGTTGGTCTAGACTGTTCCTTTCCTCAACGGCGATTCGGTGTAGGTACCTCAGAGTGGTTGGTGGGTCACGTCGTCCATGAACAGCCCTTTTCAATCTATCCCAGGCATGTTCGATAAGGTTCATGTCTGGAGAACATGCTGGCAACTCTAGTCGAGCGATGTCATTATCGTGAAGGAAGTCATTCACAAGATTTGCACGATGGGGACGCGAATTGTCGTCCAGGGAGACGAATGCCTCGCCAATATGCTGCCGATATGGTTGTACCATCGGTCGGACGAAAGGCTCAGCAGTGTAAGCATCGAGGTAACTGAATACAGCAGATCGGAATCATTTATCCAGAGAGATGATGATGTTGAGTATTACCATTTTTCGATGTTACATCTGTGGTAGTAACTTTCTAAATAATAATGGACTATGCATCATTTTAGTTGATGGATCCTTCGAGCAGAATAACTTGTCAGGTACTGAAGTTAACTGAATTCGATTACGAGGCAGTAAACAAACCAGTGACAAAACAGCAATGCCAGTGGATTAAGCAGAAGTTATACAAATGCGTAGTGCTGCTCTTTCGGACATGTGCGAAAGAACAGACACCACGCAGAAACAGCAGCTGTTATACATTATATGTAAATTGACGGTGGAGAGGGGAATAAAGGTAAGGGATGGGAAGGATCACTGCCGTCAGCTGCATCGGGACATTACGAAGAATCAGCGGCTACGAATGAAAACTTGTACCAGACTGGGATTCGAGCCCGAGATCTCCTGCTTACTACGCAGGTGCGTTAACCTCTGCGCCATCCGGGACACAGTGTTTTCGCGACGACCTATCCACACTACCATCGAGCGCCCCCTATGCACAGTCACTGTCCATTTCCCCCATATTCACTTTCTGAGATTCCCACAGGAAGTCGGACGTATTTGTGCATCCGCACTGAAGGAGGAGGATCCATTGCCTAGTTAGGCCAGTCAAATTATATGAATGCATGGCGTCTGTTCTTTCGGACATGCCTAAAAGAACATCCGAGCTAACATTCCAGAGATGTTCGGGGTCACATGCGGTTCCTTTTTGTCGAAATGTCTTGGTCAAACTAGTCCAAGGGTTGAACAGCACTAGTCGCATTACACGCCCTAAATTAGACACTTGTGACCCTTTGGTTAAATTGTCTTGCTGATGGCAAGTTTTCGAAATACAAAGTTGATATGACATATAATAACAGTAATAATAATATCGGGAACTAAATTAACGACCCATAAATGATTTAGGCCACACAGTTGCGATTGGGTTAGAATAATGTTTATTCAGAAGGCAAACTAATAGCGAATGAGGTCGTATTTAGAACTACTATTACCCTCGAGCTCATATTAATTTGACACAGTTCGATCATTCACAATCACGAAATACAAGCCTAATATTCTACCTCGTTATCTTCGCGGAGTTCTCACCAGGCGCGCGACTGCTCACTGCTCAGAGACTAAGTCCCGCGATACCACACAACGCAAAATTTTCTAAGTCGATTCACTTCCCAGCTACCTGAAGACCGACTGCCCGCTTTCGCGTCTCAAACCGAACTGTACTCTTTGGTGTCTAGGCCAGAACTGCCCTCTGTCCGCCTCCGACCGCGTTTCATGCGCGCCGAACATCCTGGCTCAAATGACTAAGGCAGTTCCTTTTTCTGAAGCCGTCCATCTGATTGGCTACAGCTTATTCTACGTTATTTTACATTTTAACATACACTCCTGGAAATGGAAAAAAGAACACATTGACACCGGTGCGTCAGACCCACCATACTTGCTCCGGACACTGCGAGAGGGCTGTACAAGCAATGATCACACGCACGGCACAGCGGACACACCAGGAACCGCGGTGTTGGCCGTCGAATGGTGCTAGCTGCGCAGCATTTGTGCACCGCCGCCGTCAGTGTCAGCCAGTTTGCCGTGGCATACGGAGCTCCATCGCAGTCTTTAACACTGGTAGCATGCCGCGACAGCGTGGACGTGAACCGTATGTGCAGTTGACGGACTTTGAGCGAGGGCGTATAGTGGGCGTGCGGGAGGCCGGGTGGACGTACCGCCGAATTGCTCAACACGTGGGGCGTGAGGTCTCCACAGTACATCGATGTTGTCACCAGTGGTCGGCGGAAGGTTCACGTGCCCGTCGACCTGGGACCGGACCGCAGCGACGCACGGATGCACGCCAAGACCGTAGGATCCTACGCAGTGCCGTAGGGGACCGCACCGCCACTTCCCAGCAAATTAGGGACACTGTTGCTCCTGGGGTATCGGCGAGGACCATTCGCAACCGTCTCCATGAAGCTGGGCTACGGTCCCGCACACCGTTAGGCCGTCTTCCGCTCACGCCCCAACATCGTGCAGCCCGCCTCCAGTGGTGTCGCGACAGGCGTGAATGGAGGGACGAATGGAGACGTGTCGTCTTCAGCGATGAGAGTCGCTTCTGCCTTGGTGCCAATGATGGTCGTATGCGTGTTTGGCGCCGTGCAGGTGAGCGCCACAATCAGGACTGCATACGACCGAGGCACACAGGACCAACACCCGGCATCATGGTGTGGGGAGCGATCTCCTACACTGGCCGTACACCACTGGTGATCGTCGAGGGGACACTGAATAGTGCACGGTACATCCAAACCGTCATCGAACCCATCGTTCTACCATTCCTAGACCGGTAAGGGAACTTGCTGTTCCAACAGGACAATGCACGTCCGCATGTATCCCGTGCCACCCAACGTGCTCTAGAAGGTGTAAGTCAACTACCCTGGCCAGCAAGATCTCCGGATCTGTCCCCCATTGAGCATGTTTGGGACTGGATGAAGCGTCGTCTCACGCGGTCTGCACGTCCAGCACGAACGCTGGTCCAACTGAGGCGCCAGGTGGAAATGGCATGGCAAGCCGTTCCACAGGACTACATCCAGCATGTCTACGATCGTCTCCATGGGAGAATAGCAGCCTGCATTGCTGCGAAAGGTGGATATACACTGTACTAGTGCCGACATTGTGCATGCTCTGTTGCCTGTGTCTATGTGCCTGTGGTTCTGTCAGTGTGATCATGTGATGTATCTGACCCCAGGAATGTGTCAATAAAGTTTCCCCTTCCTGGGACAATGAATTCACGGTGTTCTTATTTCAATTTCCAGGAGTGTATTTAAATAATCAAATCTGAACCACTTTCATGTTCTAAAAAAAGTAACAATAATATCCATTACATAATAACGTTAAATTCTTTTTTGGTACCGAGCGCCGTGGGTTTAGAATCCACTCCAGACGGCATGGACCTCTATTACCAATAGAGGTCTCTACAGCCGTCGCGCCGTAAGCAGTGGCTGCGCGCGTCCTTGACCCGCGTATTATGTGAGGGTGCCACGGTGGAGCACGTGGTCACAGCAGCCAATTGCGACGTACCGTATCCTGTATATGAAGGGCTTATTTCAACAGTGGTACAAGCCCATTTTTGTTCATTTTGAGATACAGAGTCCTAAACTTAAATGAGCGCTGAAAAATCTGCAGTTGAGATACCAGAAATATTAAAGCATATGGGCTTCTTGCTAGAGATGAACCTTTCTTTCTGTTTGTTTGGATCATTTATTTCAGAACCATTATAAGCAGAAAAGTGGAGGTAATGGACTTGTATCACAATTGAAATAAGCCCTTCATATAAGCGCCTGCGTCTCGCTCAGCTAGGCAGTCCGATATTCGTGCGAGTCTCTCGACATCTCGGCTGCAGACAGCGTGTTTACCGTACTCCGTTTTCGTTAACGAGTGGACGCTGTGGATTCGTTTCGTTGTCGCTTGTGACCCCATGCTTCTTGCTTTTGTCGTCGTCAGGTCTTGCTCGGTCGTCCGTCGTTCGTGTCCGTCCTTTCACGTTCAATTGTTTGTTCGCGGGCCGCTCCCGTTTGGTCCCGCCGCGCTTCGTTCTCGGCAACCCCGCGACAGGAACGGTCGCGGTTACAACACTTTTACATGAAACCAATACAATTTCCTTCTTAACGTTGAATGTCACGGCCAGCAGCCTTGCCCCAGTGTGTTTTCTGATAAATAAATAATGAACAAAAGTAACTATTATGCACTAACTTTACAAAAAATATTCTATTACCTAATGATCAATAAGGTGTCACGCTGTCATCGTTCAATGTGTTTTGTGTGGAGGAAACGATCTGATGCTTAACTGAAAATACTGATAGTTCAAATTTACTATATCTTTTCAAAAATGGCTCTGAGCACTATGGGACTCAACTGCTGAGGTCATTAGTCCCCTAGAACTTAGAACTAGTTAAACCTAACTAACCTAAGGACATCACAAACATCCATGCCCGAGGCAGGATTCGAACCTGCGACCGTAGCGGTCTTGCGGTTCCAGACTGCAGCGCCTTTAACCGCACGGCCACTTCGGCCGGCTACTATATCTTTTAAACAAATGAGGTTACATAGTTGATATTTACAACATTTGTCATTTTAATGATGCGCTTCTATATGAAATCTAGATCGTTAAGATCGACTAAAGCGTTCGGATTTTAGCATTCGGGTCTTTGTTATAAAACTTGTTAATTTCACTTTAACAGTAAATCCTGAACTATTACAAATGTGATCAATATTCAGAATTTATTGGGATAAGGGGGGAATTTAAGGACATGGAACCTGGACAAACTGACAGAACCAGAGGATGTAGAGAGTTTCAGGGTGAGCATTAGGGAACGATTGACAAGAATGAGGGAAAGAAATTCAGTAGAAGAAGAATGGGTAGCTTCGAGAGATGAAATAGTGAAGGCAGCAGAGGATCAAGTAGGTAAAAAGACGAGGGCTAATAGAAATCCTTGGGCAACAGGAGAGATACTGAATTTAATTGATGAAAGAAGAAAATACAAAAATGCAGTAAATGAAGCAGGCAAAAAGGAATGCAAACGTCTCAAAAATGAGATCGACAGGAAGTGCAAAATGGCTAAGCAGGGATGGCTAGAGGACAAATGTAAGGATGTAGAGGCTTATCTGACTAGGGGTAAGATAGATACTGCCTACAGGAAAATTAAAGAGACCTATGGAGAAAAGAGAACCACTTGCATTAATATCAAGAGCTCAGCTGGAAACCCAGTTCTAAGCAAAGAAGGGAAGGCAGAAAGGTGGAAGGAGTATGTAGAGGGTCTATACAAGGGCGATGTTCTTGAGGACAATATTATGGAAATGGAAGAGGATGTGGATGAAGATGAAATGGGAGATATGATACTGCGTGAAGAGTTTGACAGAGCTCTGAAAGACCTGAGTCGAAACAAGGCCCCGGGAGTACACAACATGTCATTAGAACTACTGATAGGCTTGGAAGAGCCAGCCCTGACAAATCTCTACCATCGGGTGAGCAAAATGTATGAGACAGGCGAAATACCCTCAGACTTTAAGAAGAATTCTTAACAGACGAATGGAAAAACTGGTAGAAGCCGAACTCGGGGAAGATTAGTCTGGATTCCGTTGAAATGTTGGAACACGTGAGGCAATACTCACCCTACGACTTATCTTAGAAAATAGATTAAGGAAAGGCAAAGCTACGTTTCTAGCATTTGTGGTCTAAGGAAAGCTTTTGACATGTTGAGTGGAATACTCTCTTTCAAATTCTGAAGGTGGCAGGGGTAAAATACAGGGAGCACAAAGACTATTTACAATTTTTACAGAAACCAGATGGCAGTTATAAGAGTCAAAGGGCATGAAAGGAAAGCAGTGGTTGGGAAGGGAGTGAGACAGGGTTGTAGCTTATCCCCGATGTTATTCAATCTGTATATTGAGCAAGCAGTGAAGGAAACAAAAGAAAAATTCGGAGTAGGGATTAAAATCCATGGAGAAGAAATAAAAACTTTGAGGTTTGCCAATGACATTATAATTCAGAGGCAGCAAAGGACCTGGTAGAGCAGCTGAACGGAATTGACAGTGACTTGAAAGGAGGATATAAGATGAACATCAACAAAATCAAAACGAGAATAATGGAATGTAGTCGAATTAAATCAGGTGATGCGGAGGATATTAGATTAGGAAGTGAGAGGCTTAAAGTAGTAAATAAGTTTTGCTATTTGAGGATCAAAATAACTGACGATTGTCGAAGTAGAGAGGATATAAAATGTAGCCTGGCAATGGCAAGGAAAGCGTTTCTGTAGAAGAGAAATTTGTTAACGTCGAGTATAGATTTAAGCGTCAGGAAGTCGTGTTGTAGAAGCAGTACGACGCCTTCCCTTGGATCTTCGGAAGGAAAACTTGCCATGCTCTTATAAAAGCTCCTCCTCATCGTAGTAACTTAACCACTGCAGAAAGGGCTGCACTGCGAAATCTACGAGAAGACACTGATGTTGTGGTACTGAAGACTAACAAAGGCAATGCAACTGTTTTGTTACCTCGTATGATGAGAAAATGTATGGTCTGCCAAGTGTGTCGACCTATAGTGGACGTCACAGATGAGACACCTGCAGCATGAGACAGGCCGTCAAACAACGGCCGACTGCTTTAAGCCCCTTCCTGTCGGTCGGTAGTGGACGAATAGGGGGCGCGTGGCATGTGAACTCAGCATATGCTGAGGTACAATGATGGCCAGCATTTAAAGGACGAGCTAATAATGAACCGCGACCGTGAAGTACGTATGATATGGAATTGATACAGGCTGCCTTTGAGGTTAAAATTAACGATTTTTTAGTAACAGTGATGCAGGACACCCGTGCAAGCACATCCGTGATAGATGAACAATTGTTCCGTTGTGTGGACAAGGTCAGGAAGCTGCCGATTTTACCAGAAGAAAACTGTAGAATGGTATGAGCGCTACGAGGGAAGGGCCAGTTAACAAAAAGCCAGGTGCAGGTAGAGCTAACACTGGAAAAAGGAGCATTTACAAGCTCATTCCTGGTAGTCAGAAATCTCGCTGTCGTACCATGTATCCTGGGCTTAAATGCTCTCTGTGAACGCCTGATGTGAGCTCGAACTATTCTCGGCACGTTAGCGTAGTACTCCCTGACCGTTGTAATATTTTAGCTTTAATTTTGGTATGAAATCGTTACTAATAGCCAATGAAAGCGGGTTGAAAGCTGTGAGCTGTCAGGGGAAGTTAATCTTGCATTACTAAGCAACAATTTCACGACTGGGTATCTAGTCTAGGTTTACCAAATTCCCAAGCAGACTAACATTGATTATAATCTTTTACAGTCATACAACAACCGGTAATATATCTATATATAAAAAAGGAGAATTTAAATAAAAAGAAAGAAATCAGTTTATATTTGCAAATTTATTTTAAGATTGATCATTGAAATTTCAGCATATTATACGTGAGTTATACTGAGCTGGTGCCTTATTTACGATTGTGAAAATGTGAGATTGGAATCTTACGGAACACATAAAATATGGAGCCAAGATTGGGAGACTGGATACAACACTGCATTCATAAAACAACACACAAAGAACTTTGAAACACATGCAAGAGAAAGTTAACCACAACCAACAGATTCAAATTTTCAGTCAAAGAAATTACGTTCATAGCACAATCCTGTCCGTCATGTAATTACCACACACTGGTATACTAAATTCATATTAACTCTTTGTGAAATCTTCCCAAGAAGAATAGCTGAGGGCTACTTTGATGATTCCACCACATGCTTCACGTGGTCAACTTGGTTTACAGAAAGCGTATAACTCCACAATAATTTAGATAATAAAAATAAATTAGATCGAAAAGCAATTGACAAAAGAAAAACCTTGAACTGGTTACTAACGTCTTACTGTTAACCTGACGGGTCAAACAGTTATATAAACATGTGGTACTGGTCTCACAAAGTAATGACAAAGCAACTACCGCAAAATAATCTGAACTTGACACGAGAATTACACTCCTCTGCAATTTAAGATAGCATTAGATATTTTAGAGCTAACCCGAAATAAAAGTGATTAAATTCTCAGTTAGGCTGAACTTAACAAATCCATTGTCCTACGGACTTAGCAGACACGCGCTTAGCCGGAGATCTTCCCATTTCAGACGCTCGCCACCGCCAGACTGCAACTGCCTACCGCCAGACTGCAACTGCCTACCGCCGAGCGTGCTTCCTTGAGGGTGGCTCACAAAGACAAACGGAAGGGGCCAGAGGGGCAGCTTCCTATACCAACATGACAAGGGACGGACCGGACCATACTAAGAATAGAAACCTCTTTGCTTTTAGGAACCGTAGCTACCTGTTCCAACGTTGGTCCTACTGTTCTCTAGCAGACAGCCTTGTCTGCTACCCTCAAGCATGCAACTACAAACACATTTGATCATTCATCCTCTCACACAGAAGGGAAGGGGTATATTAACTGTGTTTTCAAGTGTAGTAGTGTGACAGATCGTTCTTGTTTACGTGTAAAAGTAACACGTTCCAATACTCAGTCTCCTCCCAGATAGTCAGAAACGCCACAGTAAATTTAGAAGAGGAATTTATTCCATAAAAGACAACAAATTTGAGAAATTAAACATGAAAGGAATCCAACAGAGACCTTTCATAACCCCAACGCTCCGGGAAAAGACTGTGCAGGGAATTTTCTGGCCATGCTAGGAGATTCCCAAGCAGGCTTCTCACACCCTACTTAAATCAAAAGTGTAAAGAAAAGGCAAAAGGTCACCAGCTACTTGCTAAAACACAATAATTTCAAACATCTTTACAATTTACCAATTTCAAACAAAAAAAAGAACAAAATCTGTGACACCTATTTAAAAGATTGTGTAGACCTAAATCGGTCAGCAAGTAGAAACAATGGTTCCTGTGTCATTAATATGAAAATAATTTCTGGTTGTTACCCTTATGGAGTTCACCAGTATTTGCTCATGCAAGAGCCAACTGATCACAGGCAAATTTATGACTGTTTATTAACAAGCAAAATTTATGAAAATAGCAAAGGTGCCACAGCAATTAAAAAAAGAACATGAAATAACATCAGTATTATAAAGCAGAACATTACAATGCACAATTCGCAAAAGCAAAAAAAATTGATAAGAAAAAAAAAACATGTTTTACAAAGTGGTTATCGCAAAAAAAATTCTATATCTTACAAAACTAATAATTTGTAGAATTAAAATAACTATGTGGCACTAATTTAATCACTCTACTATATTTCAATTAGCTAGCAAACAATGAGCACTGTGTCATTATACGGAAACTACAATAATTATGTGATTGTTACCCTTAAGGGGTTCCTCACAATAAATATGCCCCATGCAAAGGCTAATCGATCACAGTCCAATGAGAATGAATAGCAATCTGACTGATAAACGAAGCAATGCCACTGCAATGAATTTACGAAACAAAATATCACAAATCTAATACATAACACAAGAACAAACATTGATCAATAAAACAGTACAATAGTCAACATCTAAAACAAGACTCCAATAAATAAAACACCTGCAAAATACAAGAGTCAAAGTTTAAAAAAAATATAGAACACCTGCAAAATACAAGAGTCAAAGTTTAAAAAAAATATAGAACACCTGCAAAATACAAGAGTCAGAGTTTAATAAACACCAATAAATCGAGTCCCTGCAAAACACACGAGTCAAAGTTTCTGTGACAGAATCACATGTATATGCATTGAACTAAGAACCGTATAATCACTGTTCACTGATACACTCACTAGTTCCACTGTTCCGAGGCACAATATAAGGGGAGGGGGAGGGGGTTCGTCGCCGCAGCTGTCAGTAGGGATTTTTGTCCATCTGTTGCGTGCAATCCCGCCGTCTCTGCCCTCTCATGAAGTTTCTCTTGGTGGTCTGTGTCACGTACATCTCGATTTGGTTCCATGTTTGTGTTGTCAAATTCGTGGGGTATCCTCGATTGACACGCCAGGTTGATATTCCTGGGCAAGGATGACACTTCAATGGCTCTTCTTTTGTGCCACCCTTAGCGACCAGAGAACATCGAACCATGATTTACTGTCGCTTGACAGTAGGCATCCGTCAGGAAATGTCGATAGGCGTCGTTGACGTCTGCAAGTTTCTTTGGACAGTACCTGTCAAAAGGCTCCACGCCCTTTCATGCCCTGTCTTTTGTCGTTTCACCGCGGCCGTCTTGTCATGGTTGCGTGCGTGTGGTGCGTTGCCAGGAGATGGATTTCCGCGCGGTGGACCGCTCGCCCATCTCAGGTCATCGCCTCGAGGAAAGGGTCGCACGGGGCGGCCGCCCATTAGCTCCAGGTGCAAAGGAAAGTGTCTGCCGGGGCCCTTCTTTTGTTGTCGGCCGCGCTCCCAAAGTGTCCCGGTTGACAGCGTGTCCC
This sequence comes from Schistocerca nitens, assembly GCF_023898315.1. Classification (NCBI taxonomy): domain Eukaryota; kingdom Metazoa; phylum Arthropoda; class Insecta; order Orthoptera; family Acrididae; genus Schistocerca; species Schistocerca nitens. The sequence goes on from NC_064615.1 coordinate 830,472,683, forward strand.
GCTGGGAAACCCGCCAGTTTACAACTAGTCCGGCTGCTCCCGCTGTCTCGTAAGAGTTTAGCCGGTTCGCTTTCACGTTCACAACTGCATATAAAGACATTGTTCATCATAGTTATGTGATTATAAAATGTCATACATAATACCTCTTAGTATTGTCTTTCACAATTTTTAAGAACAAACGTGAGACTTAAATTTTTTTTAAATAAAAAAAATTAGATGAATCGACAGTATAAAATACAATTTAAATGACTTGACAATGTAAAAAAAATAAAAATTAAATGAATTGACAATATAATATTTAAATCCACATCACTAATGTGGTTCACTTACGTTCTAATAAATCAAATGCTATTTATTAATTCACTAAAATGAATAGGATTATGCCTTGTGCAAGTATAGGTCAGGACAGCATAGGGTTCACATGTTATTTACACACACACACATGCACACCTGTTGTCTATTCTACAAACTAACTACCCATAAACATGCATTACTCATAATTCTACTTCTATCCACTCCTAGTTAAGCCCACAAGCTACTCCAATTCTATTTCAACACCGTGTATATACCACTACAGCAATGTTCTAATTCGCCCTCTTCTTGACGCTCGTGGCATACGTCTTGTCATATAATTAATATGGAGACTTTCCTTAAACATACACATTAAAAAGAACAATGGTTATTTGCACACCAAAACATTTATACCAGTACACACACCTGAAAAGAGACTCGCAATTATACATTTATCATACTCATATATTCACACATAAAACAGTAAGAAAATTTCATCTAAAATTACGTTATCACAAGAATTAATCACACAGATGGCTCTGAGAAGGTTAAAATGTCTGCACTATACAAGTTATACTACATTTTCTTACCCATTTTGCTGCGATTTCGTTCCTTCTTTAAGTTACCTTTCGCTTCCAAATCAGTTATTTCGCCTGTGGTGGTTATTCTGGATTCATTTCTCATGAATGGCAAAATTGTGGTCACCTCTATTCTGTAAAACAGTATCATCTTAACATATTGAACTTACAACGGACACAAAAGATTCGAATCCTCCTGTAGTTTAAATGACAAATGTTTTGCTTCATCCTTATTACCTTAAACCAAGCTTTCCTTCGTTCCCATAATCAAAATTATTTAATCATCCTCTACCTTCAAGAGGGAAATTTCCTCAGTACAAATCATATAGGCTGCAGTGCATCCCGCACCAGCGAAAACAGTAGGCTGTAATGCTCACAGCATCAGCAAAACACATAAACGTCGCTTTTCTGGGACAAGTATTAACGCAGAATAAGTTTTCCAGGCTTTGGCTCAACATCAATCAAGACTACAAAAAGGATCCATATTTCCGTTCCATTCTCCATTTGCTGGAAAACTGCTCGTATTTGACTGCCACAATAATATTTCAGGGCCACGTAAATTACACAAACCACAATTCTTCTTTCTCCTTGAAGGGAATCAATATACTTACGAAATCCACAGACAGCACTTTACGTACTCAGCTATAAAGAACAAAAAAGACATATATCATCAATATTAACATATCATCGCATATTGGGAAGCCAATAGTTAAACAATCGTATTATCGCATCCTGTTTTCAAAATTCCAAACTTACTCATTCCTTTCTCAGAGTTCTCCTATCTTAAAATATTCATACAGCACGCATACTATAGTAAGAGATCCTCATTTATACTGACAGATATAGAATAGTAATAGATAGATAGTAGCACTGAAAGCAGAAAATCGGAAACACGGCTACTAACAGCTGGCGACCTGGGTTTGCCAGACCCATAATACCCACAGATCGGATATTCCCCTGAGTTTGCATTAATTCAGCAACGATCTTGCTTCTCTCAGGAGCGACTCCATTCAATTTACACACAAAAAAAACATGAACAGCATTTTACTCGTTCACAAGGAAACCTTTTATGTTCACATTTGAATCAAAATAAATCCTAATTGCACAAGGAAAGAAAACAAATTAAAACGTCACTTCAATCAATCACATAGAAACATCTTTATCATTATTTTTACCAACATATTATTCAAAATGCATTTATATCAAATGTAAACTAATCAATTCATTCTCCTCACTATACATCCTATGTACTCATTTGCCATGTCGCTCATTTGTTCCGATTTGGCGCCTTCTGCGCTGATCGTTTGTCATTGCCAGTTTCGTTCATTTCCATTCGCCGGATTATGTCTAGGGTTGGCCGGCCGAATTTCAACATCACGTGGTGCTCCGCCTACAGTCCTATTCCCACCGTTTTCATCGTAGTAATGATGCTGGTTGCCGTACCTGTTGCGTTCACGATCTTGTCCCCATCCTCTATCATTTCTGTTGTTCCACCTGTGTTCGCGACTGTCACCCCAGTTTCTATACGGCCGGTCCCGATTATTGTTCCGTTCGCGTCGCGACGACCAGTCACGTCGTTGATTAGTAATACGGCCACAACTGCGGTCGCGCTGCTGTGCCCCGTAATAACTTTGTGCCTGATTAGGCAGGCATTCTGCTGTATTATATTCCAACTCTTGGAGAAGTGTTTTAAACGTTTCCACGTCCTCTTTGCATCGTCCCGCAAGAATGACGTGCCACAAGTGCATCGGCAATTTGGTGATGCATATCCTAATTAGTTCCGCAGGCCCGTATGGGTCGTATAAAAATTGATTTGCCTGCAGCATGTGGTTGAATAGGCGTGCCGGGCTGCCGAAACCAGACTGGTTCAAATTTGGCAGCATAATTATGCCATGTTTGACCCTATCTTGTGCCGCTTCCGACCAATAGGCGGAGAGAAAGGCTTGTCGAAACTCCCGAGTGGAGTTGCAGTGACGCGCTGCCGACCTCATGCGAATCGCCGGTTCGCCTTCCAAATAGCCACACATATATTCTATCTTATGTGAACTTGCCCAGTCGGGAGGAAGACAGAACTCAAATTGCTCGAGCCATGCTCGTGGATGTATTCCTTTTTGCGAATTTCGGAATATCTCAAACTTTCTTACCGTAAGGAAATGTTTGAAATCAAATCCCCGCATTTCCTCCTGGCGAGGCCCTTGAATGTTTCTATTTGTCTCATGTCTGCCCCTCAAATTACATTCTTCCCTGTCGTCAAAATCTCCCTCGTGGCCGGAGTCCCTCTCTGCACTGTTCGTACGGCTATTTTTAGTGCTATTGGCGAGTTCGGAATCACACGCCATGCGGTTTTCCAGATGCGCCACGCGTTCTTGTAATTCGCCTGTTACAGCTCTGTGTTGCCTGTTCACTTCGAATTGTCCCTTCTGAAATTTAAGAAGCGAACGCACTTCTTCGGTCTCTGCGGCCGCTACTGGTGTAGTATTGTTCTCGCTTTCCGTCAGCTTCATCGTGCCTACAATGTCCGCTAATGCCGCAATCTTATCATCTATTTGTCTCTTGTCCTCCGCCCCAGTCTGCTTCAATTGTTCAACCTGCTGTTCCAACGCGTGGATCGCTAAACTGTTGTCCGCTATTGTGTTGCTAACGGACGTGGGACAATGCGTTTCCGCCTCTTGGACCCTCGAGAGTACCTGCTGGTGTTCCCTTTGGCATTCTTCCCTCAGCTCTTGGAAATTCCTAAGTAGCCGTTCTTCGCTTTCTTTAGACTCGGCCTCGCCACTCCGCTTGCTCTGTTCTAGGGCTTGCAGACGGTCATCGATTTGTTCAAATGTACGGCCTAATTCTTTCATAATATCACTTTTTATTTCACTTGCCAGATTGTTTATTCTTTGTGAGATATCATCGGACACTCTCTGCATCGACTTGTCGACTTTATTTGTCTGCTGGATTAGTTTTTCGTCTATTTGTTCGCCTAGCTCGCGGATAGATTTTTCAGATTTCTGCGTCATTTGTTCGCCTAGCTCGCGGATCGATTTTTTGGATGATTCTTTATTTTGTTGCAATAAGGTTTTCAAGAGTTCTGCCAAATCAATTTGGTTAGTAGGAGGCAAATTTATTTCTGGCTCTGCTGTGAGCCCGTTCGTCCTGTTTTGCATTTCGTCTGAAGTATTTCCCATTGTATTTTCGGAACTGCCCGACGCATTAACATTCGAAATCAAATTATCCCCTTGGTCCATGTTGCTTAAGTTGTCGGACCGCTTACTTTTAGCTTGGTTACGTGTCAGCATTAGTACAATTTACACCCAGTACGCAACACACTAATCACAATAAATGTGTCCCCCAAAAATTACGACAGTCACAAGAAAGATACCCAACTTAGTACTCACTTTTTCACACGCAAAACAAATTTTTATCTTTGATCGAAACAGTGGAATTTACAAGCGAGAAAAAAAACATATATAAAACACACACATATAGAAAACAAAACAAGACAAACACAACGCCGCACAACAACGCCGTGAATCATATGAAAGTCTGCTCAGAAACAACGCAGAAGTTGTTTGAGCGCTGTAGGGAAAAAAAATTAAGATTATAACACGCTCGCAATCTAACGTTTCAGAGATTCCAGAGTCTAGCGGAATCACAGAACAGGGTCGCCATGTGTAATATTTTAGCTTTAATTTTGATATGAAATCGTTACTAATAGCCAATGAAAGCGGGTTGAAAGCTGTGAGCTGTCAGGGGAAGTTAATCTTGCATTACTAAGCAACAGTTTCACGACTGGGTATCTAGTCTAGGTTTACCAAATTCCCAAGCAGACTAACATTGATTATAATCTTTTACAGTCATACAACAACCGGTAATATATCTATATATAAAAAAGGAGAATTTAAATAAAAAGAAAGAAATCAGTTTATATTTGCAAATTTATTTTAAGATTGATCATTGAAATTTCAGCATATTATACGTGAGTTATACTGAGCTGGTGCCTTATTTACGATTGTGAAAATGTGAGATTGGAATCTTACGGAACACATAAAATATGGAGCCAAGATTGGGAGACTGGATACAACACTGCATTCATAAAACAACACACAAAGAACTTTGAAACACATGCAAGAGAAAGTTAACCACAACCAACAGATTCGAATTTTCAGTCAAAGAAATTACGTTCATAGCACAATCCTGTCCGTCATGTAATTACCACACACTGGTATACTAAATTCATATTAACTCTTTGTGAAATCTTCCCAAGAAGAATAGCTGAGGGCTACTTTGATGATTCCACCACATGCTTCACGTGGTCAACTTGGTTTACAGAAAGCGTATAACTCCACAATAATTTAGATAATAAAAATAAATTAGATCGAAAAGCAATTGACAAAAGAAAAACCTTGAACTGGTTACTAACGTCTTACTGTTAACCTGACGGGTCAAACAGTTATATAAACACGTGGTACTGGTCTCACAAAGTAATGACAAAGCAACTACCGCAAAATAATCTGAACTTGACACGAGAATTACACTCCGCTGCAATTTAAGATTGCATTAGATATTTTAGAGCTAACCTGAAATAAAAGTGATTAAATTCTCAGTTAGGCTGAACTTAACAAATCCATTGTCCTACGGACTTAGCAGACATGCGCTTAGCCGGAGATCTTCCCATTTCAGACGCTCGCCACCGCCAGACTGCAACTGCCTACCGCCAGACTGCAACTGCCTACCGCCGAGCGTGCTTCCTTGAGGGTGGCTCACAAAGACAAACGGAAGGGGCCAGAGGGGCAGCTTCCTATACCAACATGACAAGGGACGGACCGGACCATACTAAGAATAGAAACCTCTTTGCTTTTAGGAACCGTAGCTACCTGTTCCGACGTTGGTCCTACTGTTCTCTAGCAGACAGCCTTGTCTGCTACCCTCAAGCATGCAACTACAAACACATTTGATCATTCATCCTCTCACACAGAAGGGAAGGGGGATGACAGTATCTTATCATATACTGTATATCACAGAAAGCGGATGTAGGTTCCGTATGAGACTGTGTGACATGAATTACATATTAACTGTGTTTTCAAGTGTAGTAGTGTGACAGATCGTTCTTGTTTACGTGTAAAAGTAACACGTTCCAATACTCAGTCTCCTCCCAGATAGTCAGAAACGCCACAGTAAATTTAGAAGAGGAATTTATTCCATAAAAGACAACAAATTTGAGAAATTAAACATGAAAGGAATCCAACAGAGACCTTTCACCGTCCCACAATAATGGAGGTGAACAATCTCTGAATGGAGACTGAAAATGATACGGAAGATGCCTGGTTGCAGGAATCACGCAAAAAGTAGCCGAATCCACATATTTGAATGGCCAGCAACAAAGTGAACTGACACAGTTGCTTACCCACTTTGTCTATGTATTTACCGAAAGACCCGGTATAATCACAGGGTATGAGTATTGTACTCATTGTATTCTGCCATGCCACCTTTTCCATCCCCTGGACAGTGAAAATTATAAATAGATTTGAACTTGGTAAGCAAGCATGTTTTGAACAAATTTAGATTAGTTTGATTATGTCGTTTTGTGATTCATGTGTCCTTTGTTCGCTGGCCGGGGTGGCCGAGCGGTCCTAGACGCTACAGTCTGGAACCGCGAGACCGCTACGGCCGCAGGTTCGAATCCTGCCTCGGGCATGGATGTGTGTGATGTCCTTAGGTTTGTTAGGTTTAAGTAGTTCTAAGTCCTATGGGACTGATGCCCATAGTGCTAAGAGCCATTTTTTGTCCTTTGTTCATTTTTGTGGGTAAATTTTCTTGTCTTGTTTAGTGTGTAAGTATTTGTATTTTTGAATTAGTTGAATTGAATGTCTGCATTATGTATGTACATGAACTAACATATTAGCAAATGAATCGGACGTAGGTGCACATAAATGACACACTAACACTGATCACAGTGCGTGCGGCCGAAAATTTGTCCCAGTGAATCGTTCGTATCTCTCATTTGCTTGATAGCTTGATAGATTTAGCGTGAATACCAGCTAGAAGTACTCGTGGCTGCACTCTCACATGCAAGGCAGCTGCAAGCTCGCAATCTACGTTAAGTGAATGATTCTGGGTTGAATGATAATATTACGTACAAAATTTACTGAACTCATGAATAAGGGGATTTATATTTGTGATAAAAGTATCAAAATAGGCTCAACGTGCCTTTAATGTGAAATACTCAGATATTAACATGAGGAAAGAAGTTATTCACACGGTACAAACTTTAAACAAAATAAGAGTGATACCGACTGTTGATGTTGTAGCTTGGCAAAACATTGATAAACTGTACCAAAGTGCAGCAGTAATAAAGTATACGTAAATGCCCGTCACATATGACTGAACTGTAATAAGTAAAGTGCTATAAGGTTGTTACAGTTTCACTGAACTGTGCATAGCAAGAAACAGTGGTATTTATTGCAAGACAATGAACCTATACATAGTAGCTAAAACTGTGTGGCTAAGAAATAGCCAACCGCGAGCTAAAATCACAAGTGAACGCTTTCAGCACAAGTGTTAGTGGAACAGTGTGAAAGTGTCACAACGATAAACCTTGTACGGACGCCCACCAGAGTGACGTACAGGAAAATCATAGTGAACACATGTGTTACGAACCACTACTTACGTAAAGTAAAAGAGTGATCTGAAAAAGCCAAAAATCCCAAGTGAAGCACTGTTATTGTCTATTCTCGACCAACATACCACAGACACAAATACACGTGTGATTATGGAGCGTGTTGCCTAATAACGTTTCGCTTACAGCCAGTGTATTTTGTAGTACTATTGGTGAGAAATCTAATACTCGGTGGGTTACTTTTCATGTCGCGCGAGTGGTGAGTGGGCTCGTAGCTGTTCTGGACCGCTCAGCTGATCGGTGCCGGGCGACGCTCACTTGTTCGCTGACGCCATACACTGTCATGGAACCTGCTTTCCGCGCACCTTGTGCTGCTTATGCCGCTGCCCAGCGCTGAATACTCGCCGACACCGTCGTCAACTGCCGCCGCGACGATTTGACATGAGCACTTTACGAAAGTAGCTGAGAAAACATGGAACATCTTGCTCATGAGTAAAAGTCGAATGAACTTCAGGTGCTAAAACAACAGAAACGTTAAACATTTCGCTAATATTGCTAAGCTGACAAAGACTTTTGCCTTATATGTGAAACTATTGTAACTTGTTATGGACTTGAACCTTAAGTAACAAAGCCATGTCATGGACATTCTTAATCAATGAATATGAAAAACTTTCTAAAATAATTTGCATTTTAACCAACTTCTACGTAAACTATTTTTCTTTTTCGTTGATGTAAATACTGTTTTATCATAATTGTTGTATGTATGTTTAAATGTCTATCATCTGAAAAAAATCATTAAATATCACAGGAAAGTAGTTCGAAGACTCCGGGTGGGGTTATTTTCGACCCGTTTTTTCCCATACGCCTGTGACCCGAATGGGGGAGTTCAAGCCCTTTACCAGGTCATAGGTTATTTCTAACTGTTCACCTTCACATGCAGACACAGGGCAAAGAGTAAGTTAAACACTAATCCCGACAGAATAATTGTAAATCTGAAAATACAATGTAAACAAATATTGTAGATGTAAGTGAAATCCCTACTTGCTTAATACTCGTAATTTGAAACTATGCTTGCGAGTGACAAGTGTGACTGAAATTAAAAAGCATGTGAAGTGATCGGGTCTGGTAGTGAGTGAGACCCAACATTGGAAATATTTGGGTACACCCTCACTAGGGGGGGGGGGGGGGGGGCATGTAACAGTACGCCACATAACGTGATGAAAAAATACAATAAATTCGAAAATATTCCAAAACTGAATAAATACTATCGCAGAAAATCACAAAGACCCTATAATCAAATAATATGATCTGTAAATGTAATCTCTGTTCCTTTTGAAAAGGGATCACTCTCGCTTCCCTTTTGTTTCTTGGTGGTGTAAGAAGACATTTTATGACGAAGCACGAAAACGTTTAAGTTTCGTGTAATATTTAGACTAAATATAATAAAATATTACTTAAAAGTGTAGCTAATGTTTTTCTGTAACAACTCCGATATTCATGAAGTGAATGACTTGATTAATTTATGCAAATTCTATAGTGAAATACTGGTGCAGAGGTCAACGCCATTGTTCTAACTGATAACGGCCCAGAGTCGTAATAAATATTTCAATATTTGCTAATTTTGACAAATAAAAAAATGTAAATTTAGATTTCCCTTGATTAGCGGTTCTTCCTTTTAAGCAGTAATAGTAGTCAGTTTTTCCAATACTGAACCATATTCATACAACGTGACTTCAGAATTTTTTTTTTACCCCCGCTTAACGAAAATTGCGAGAATCTCCTCAGTATTGCGGTTAACGAAAGAAAATTAAATTATTAATTAAGCAGCTGTATATCTGGAATATTGTGTGTTCGTGGTATCTTTTCATATAAAAACAGCATGTCGAGCAAACCAATTGCGAGATATACCATAACTGAGTCAATGACGTAAATAGTTTTCCAGTTGTGAAGCAGCCAAAATAATACTAACTCCAACTTTACATAAAAAAATACCAACAGTACATAACATAAAAAGAACCACCACAGTATGTGGACTAGGATTTCGTGGTGTGGCCTCATGGAGAAGAAAAAATAACTGAGGTTCTTCACGATCTCTGTTCCATTCATATGAGAAGTAACATTCGGATCACTATGGAAAAAAAAAAGATGATTGTCTGCCCTTCTTGCATGTCTTGGTTAGACGAAAGACTGATGCCTCTCTGTGGCGTTCAGGTTATCGAAAGTCCGCTCACAATGATTTTTACTAGCAAGGGTGACGATGTCACCGCCCGTCGCAAACTATGAGTGTCCTTAAAACACTTGGACACAGAGCATACACTATTTCAGATCCATCTAAAGACAGTATTCAGAAAGATGGATATTCAACCGAGAAAATTAACAGGGCACTGTCAAGAAGTGGACACAGAAGAGAACACACCGGCAAAATTTTTAGCTTTTCTTCCTTTCCTAGACATTGTTTCGTTTAAAATTGCAAGAATCATCAGTAAATTTCAGATGAAAGTGATTTTTCAACCATCACCTAAGATTGGACACCTTTGTGATAAGTAAGCACGACTTGTTGTTGCAGGAGCCCGAAATTTACAAAATATCTTGTCAATTTGGTACGGCTTAAGCAGGCCAGCCAACACGTAATGTGAGACAACGTTGCACTGAACGACGAGCGGCTGCAAGTTCGAAATTTATTTGAACACTTAGTTCGACGGGAAATTTTCAGAATTCACACTAACTGGATGGTCGCCCCACAAACGACCTAACACCTAGGAATCACGGTCTGTGATGGTATTTCTTTTCATAACAAGACTCCTCTGGTTGCCTTCCAGGGCCAACCTTGTAAGTAGGCTATTTAGGTTTTTATGTTGGTAACGCCACGTAGCGCTCTGTATGAAAATCACCGACTGTGCTGTGTGCAGTCTGTGGCTGGTTTGCATTGTTGGAATATTTGCTATTGTAGTGTTGGGCAGCTGGATGCGAACAGCGTGTAGCGTTGCGCAGTTGGAGGTGAACCGCCAGCAGTGGTGGATGTGGGGAGAGAGATGGCAGAGTTTTGAGAGCGGACAATCTGGACGTGTGTCCGTCAGAAAAAGGAAATTTGTAAGACTGGATGTCATGAACTGATATATATATGATGACCTTTGAACACTATTAAGGTAAATACATTGTTTGTTCTCCATCAAAACCTTTCATTTGCTAACTATGCCTATCAGTAGTTAGTGCTTTCAGTAGTTAGACTCTTTTATTTATCTGGCAGTATTGGCGCTCGCTGTATTGCAGTAGTTCGAGTAACGAAGATTTTTGTGAGGTAAGTGATTCATGAAAGGTATAGGTTATTGTTAGTCAGAACCATTATTTTGTAGGGATTATTGAAAGTCAGATTGCGTTGCACTAAAAAATATAGTGTGTCAGTGTAGTGATGACCAGAATAGGTAAAGAGAGTTTTGCTCAGCTGTTTGAAAATCAGATAACATAAGAGGTTTACCAGCATTGTCATTCATAATTTTTCTAAGGGGATGTTTCAACCTTACAGCCGAGAGGTACGTCGACCATATTCTACGCCCCGTTTTGTTCCCCTTTAAGTTAACCATCTTGGGCTATTTCATCAAGCTAATGCCCACCGGCCCTTGGCGATGGTTTCTACTGTTTGTCTACGGGCTTGCCAAATCTTACATTAGCCAGAAAGGTCACTCGATCTCTTCCCAGTTGAGAACGTTTGGATGGTTCAGAAGGCTCGGAGCACTATGGGACTTAACATCTGAGGTCATCAGTCCCGTAGAAGTTAGAACTACTTAAACCTAACCAACTTAAGGGCGTCACACACATCCATGCCCGAGGCAGTATTCGAACCTGTGACTTAATCACTTTTCATCTTACTTTCATAATCCCTACGCCACAAATGGGATGGTGGTAGCACAATTGTCGCACAATCTTCTTCGAATACAGGTTATCTGATTTTCCTTCCCCGAGCTCCTTTATTAAACTTTCGTGTTATCAGCAGTGACCAGTTACGTTTTGAGCATTGCTCCCCTGAAATCATTTAAATGCTGTCGTGTCTACTTGATAAGGACTCCGAACACTGGAAAGATATCGTGGAGCTCGTCGCATTTTCGTCTTATGTGCATTTTCTTTCATTTTCTCGGAACTCTCCCAACGTAACAAAGTCTTTCATTCTGCATCCTTAGTACTGACTTTATAGGGCTGTCATATTTCGTGTCTCATATTTGTATTGCCCCTAAATATATAATGTTGTGTGCTCATGACGTTAACCATTAATCATCTATTCAAATACTCTTTCTTACATTTCTCTACATTTAAAGAGTAGTGCTTTCCAATACACCAAGCGAAAAGTTTTTACAGGAAGTTTTTCTGTGATTCCTAGGGATCCCCCAACGACAATACTTTCCTATATGGAATAACATCGCCAGAGAACAAATTTTTAGTGCTGCTGATCTTGTCTGAAGAATCATGCTTACATGTTGAAAACATTAGAGGTTCTATCCTCACTTTTCCTTCCGGCACTTCTGACGTCACTTCCGTGTCTAAGTAAAATTCGCAGTGCAGTATAACGTATTGGGTCCTTTTAGGCAAATATTCGTTGAGACACTCACATATTTGCGGTGCTACTTCGTAAGATATCTTTGATGATAGCCTATGATGTGGTACAGTGTCGAACACTTTTCGGAAACCGAGGAAGATGAAATCACCCTTTCCTCGTGCATTTATTTTTTACAGGATGTCGTATGTAAATAAATTATGCTACGTTTAACACGAATGTTTATCCTTGAATTTGTCCTGATCGTTGAGACACACTGGTTTTCTTCCAGGAACGTCATGCAAGTGGCATGTTTCGTTTTGTCTTAAACTGTCACGCAACGTAATTCAAAATATTACCTCATCCTTTGATCACTGTACTCATTATCTTACGCTTCTTGGTAGCTGCGGATCACCCTCGATACCACCATTGACTGTCCACTACATTGTCTTTTTGTTTACTTCGCTTTTTTACGTCGAGGACTGAAGAATTCAGAGCCTACGTCTTGGCTGGCAAAAAATAAGAGTTTTCATAAAAGAAACAGGCTAGACCACAAAAATGTTGAGAGTACATTCCCGAGTTTCAGCCCAGGTAGCCGATACAGCATTCAGTTCCGCATCCCTGCACTCTAGGCAGTGGACGGGACAGCCTTCTCCCGAGAAAACAGCATTGTTGGAAGATGTCTTTTAGGAAGATAAAAATCTAGCCAGATGTCCCTTTCTAGAGCCCAGCGCGAGAACTGCCGTTTGCCTCAGCAACCGCGCTGCGGAATAACGTTCTGTTTAAATTTCTAAAACAAGCGTTATTTTTCGAAAAACACACGGTTTATCATGAGTAGCTACATGGGAGCTCTCCTATTTGTCCGCTTCAGAATCGTTTCCTGGAGGAGCTGAAGTACCCTGAGTTCTCCCTCGCGGCACAACATTACTGGTTAATGATAACTAACTCCACAGGAGTAGTAGTTTGTTTAACCCTGTTACTAAAATTTTGCTGGATGGATCTCACAATGTCTGCTCCCAATGACCGGCCAGATTCCTGCTCTGACAGTAATAGCGTAGTTTCAGAGCGTTAAGATAGAGAACACTTACCTTTAAGAGTTGGAGGAGTACACACTTGCTGCTAGGAGACGGAAGAGTAACCACTTGCTGCTGGGAGATTGTGGCGTAAGGACTCGTAATCAGTCGACTGATGAGGCAAACTCGCTATCGTCTCCACTTGAGTGCTTATGAGGAGAACACGGCAAGTGCCATACCCAGATTTTCCACAAACTTTGCACAGTGGAAAAGAAGCCAAAATAAACGACTATGTGTCTCGGCTTATCGCCAGACACTCGGCCCATTCTGAGAAAACGATCGTCAAAGTTTTCTGTGTAATTTAGACCCCTTTTAGCGCAATGTATGTTCAGCACAACAGGTGGCATAGTGACTAGCGTCGCAGATTCTCACTTTTTCATCCCGTGATCGAAATCCCATTATTATTTTTACTCATTTTATTTCTTTTATTTATCTACTAATGCTTTTAGAAGATTACTACAGGGTGCGTTCCTTATCAAGTCAGCGGATACAAGAGCGTTATGTTAATTGTAAAACCAGATCTGTGTTTTACAATAATCATACACGTATATTATATCAAAAAAGTTTTGCATCACCTCGGTTCCGAGAGTTCCAGACCCTGTACAGAAAATTGCAATACAAATCAACATAGCCATCATTTCCGCCCTTTTTATTGCTCATGAAAACCACACGCTGAATGTTGTACCACCACACAGCGAGACCTTCAAAGGTGGTGTTCCACATTGCTGTACACACTGGTACCTCTAATAGCCAGCAGTACGTCCTCTTGCACTAATGCATGCCTTTATTCGTCGTAGCATACCATTCACAAATACATCAAGGCACCGTTGGTCCAGATTGTCGTACTCCTCAACGGCGTATCGACTTAGATTCCTCAGAGTGGTTGGAGGGTCACGTCGTCCATAAACAGCCCTTTTCAATCGATCCCAGGCATGTTAGATAGGGTTCGTGTCTGGAGAACATGCTGGCCACTCTAGTCGACCGATGTCGCTATCGTAAAGGAAGTCATTCACAAGATGTGCACGATGGGAGCGCGAATGGTCGTCCATGAAGACGAATGCCTCGCCAATATATGCTGCCGATGTGGTTTCACTATCGGGCGGAGGATGGCATTCACGTATCGTACAGTCGCTACAGCGCCTTCCATGACCACCAGAGGCGTACGTCGGCCCCACATAACGCCACCCCCAAACGGCACGGAACCTCCACCTTGCTGCACTCGCTGGACAGTGTGTCCAAGGCGTTCGGCCTCACCGGGTTGCCTCCAAACACGTCTCTGACGATTGTCTGGTTGAAGGCATATGCGACACTCGTCGATGAAGAGAACGCGATGCCAATCCTGAGCAGTCCATTCGGCATGTTGTTGGGCCCATCTGTACCGTGCTGCATGGTGTCGTGATTGCAAAGATGGACCTCGCCATGGACGTTGGGAGTGAAGTTGCGCATCATGCAGTCTACTACGCAGAGTTTGAGTCGTAACACGACATCCTGTGGCTGCACGAAAAGCATTATTCAACATGGTGGCATTGCTGTCAGGATTCCTCAGAGCCATAATCCATAGGTAGCTGTCATCCACTGCAGTAGTAGCCCTTCGGCGGCCTGAGCGAGACATGTCATCGACAGTTCTTGTCCCTCTGTATCTCCTCCACGTCCGAACAACGTCGCTTTGGTTCACTCCGAGACGCCTGGACGCTCCCCTTGTTGACAGCTCTTCCTGGCAAAAAGTAACAATGCGGACGCGATCGAACCGTGGTGTTGATCGTCTAGGCATGGTTGAACTATAGACAACACGATCCGTGTACCTTCTTCCTGGAGTAATGACTGAAACTGATAGGCTGTCGGACCCCCTCCGTCTAATAGGCGCTTCTTATGCATGGTTGTTTACATCTTTGGGCCGGTTTAGTGACATCTCTGAACAGTCAAAGGGGCTGTGTCTGTGATACAATATCCACAGTCAACGTCTATCTTCAGGAGTTCTGGGAATCGGGCTGATAGGAAACTTTTTTTGATGTATGTATATAATAAACATACTTCAGTGCTCAATATTTTCAGGGATTAAGATCATTTTAAATTTTCATATTCTCATATTTTATTTTTATGTTTATTCTTCATAAATATTTGGTGCATTTCCTTGGATTATACCAATCATAGAAACATTCGGAACACAGAAATTCCGAACACCCCAAGCACCGCGGAAATGCACGTTTGCAGCAGCGACAGTAATTCATGTGAATCTCACTTGGAAAGGAAATGTCATTATCACTGCTGAAGATTTCAAGGTCAGGCAATAATTTCGTGACAAATCACGCATTACGGTTGACTTTCCCAGAAAACTGAATGGAGAGATCGACACATGTCGATGTTTACGATAACATGCGTGATCTTTATAGTTACCATTTCTTTCTGTTATAGCTATATGATATCTCCTCTCATTAATTTATCTATGTGCGTGGTATGATACCTATATTTGCAAGCTTGATTGGTCCACCGCTGTTTATTATCATTTCAGTATGGCATTTCCGTTTTATGCGACATTATACTATAATTTCCTTTAAGTTAACTTGCATTGTCTTACGGAGTGCTTCCATTGTCTGTAGGTCACCAGAGATAGGACTGTAGTATCTGGGGCTATGCTAAACAGAAGAACCGAAATCCCACAGTGTGGTATGACTGCGCAGCTAGATCGAGTGTGTGTAGTATAAAAGTTTCCTCTTTTGACATAACCAATAATGCACTCAGGAAAATTTATTTCTGTTAACACTTGTCTCACACTTCGTCACGCAGAAAAATTATACGACTTATGACGTTACACGTCTGCATCTACATCTATACTCTGCGAACCACTGTGAAGTGCAAGGCAGGTCCTTTCTCCCGTTCCAGTCACGTATGGAGGTCGAGAATAATGATTGCTTAAATGCCTCTGTATTTGCCGTAATTAACCTAATCTTATCCTTTCGTTCCTTATGGGGGCTATGTGTAGGGGTTGTAGTACACTCCTAGAGTCATCATTTAAGGTCAGGTCTTGAAACTTTGTCAGTAGACTTTCTCAAAAGTCTGGCAGTGCAGTCCTTTTAACTTCTCATTGACATTCTCCCGCGGGACAAACGAA